>NC_133201.1:10622107-10664607 GCF_958299795.1 Porites lutea
TCGTTTTTCGGTTTGTTTAAACGGCTTTATTAGTGGTGCATGTTTATTTGTAATATATCTCCATAATCCAGATCCGGATGTGGTGTATTTTTGCCCTGGTTGTTCAGCGACACCGGAAGTTTCCCCAGTAACCGAGGAGCTTTCATCTTCATCCGGGCTTCTCTTGCGAATTCGAAACCTCTCGGGCCGCCTTGCTGTGATGTCATTATCCTCACGGGAAGAACGAGAAGATCTTGCTTCCATTTTTGTTGCGAAAACTTTCGTTTTGTGTTCCGTTGTCTCTGGGGCGAAAAAACGTCGTTTGTGTCTCATCTCAGTTTCTCTCTCATCCTGTGATCTTCGAACTTTATGAACAAAATCCTCATCAATTTCACGTTCCGTTTCTCGTTTTCTTTTAACACGAAAAAGTTCCCTGTCAACTGGAAGACCTAAAAAGCAACCATGTGATAAAAAACAGTTTGTTTGTAATCTATTGCAGCTATTAAGCCCTTAATTCTTAATATTAAAATATAAATTTTCCTATCTTGTCCCTTACGTTTTCTTATACGTTTTCTTACGTTTTCTTGTTAAGGTACAGGGAGAATTAATCGTGAGTGATCATTTTTATGTTTTCCATACCTGACTTATCACAAGGAAAATTTTGAGCTGAATCACTATGGGTTAAACGGCTTAGAAGAGCTCCTGAACAAGATTTTATGTCGTGTTAAAGAAATTAGGAACCTATTATATTTTCTCTATTTGTAACTATAAAAAATTCCCCCCTGTGGTCAAATAAATAATGATCGTTTTAACTGAATTAAGAGCATACAATTGCGACTCAAAATCGCACAAATCAAAGTCAGTGGAATCTAATGGATCACAGCGTTTTACTATACAGGCATTCAACATATAGAAGGATCTGGTTATGTCTACACTGCACAGAATGAATTTAATGACAAGCTGCCAGTTGACTTGCTAGCTTAATTGGTTACAGCGCTTGCACCAGTATCGCAGAATCCCAGCAAGCCTGAATTTTTTCGGGCTTTCTTTTCGCAGCTACATAAGTTGCGTCTTTAAATGCGAGGATCTTCGTTGCATTTCGAATGAGAGACTATTTTCTGTTGGTGGATACGAATACGCCTAGAATACTTACCTAAAAACCCTTGGATGAGGTAGGTCCCAATTAACAGTCCTAAGACTTTGGAAATGTTCATCTTTGAACTTCTTTCTCCTGTGCTCCCTTAAAAAATAGCGGCAATTATAGTATTATCTAACTATGTTAGCTATTAGGTATAACATTATAAAAACGTAGGGTTTTCTCTTGTCTCTAAAAGAGTCTGCTATTGAGTTTTCCCAAATGTTCCGAGCAATCTCAGTATCAGAGAAGCTGCAAGTGTACGTATGTAAAAGTGATTGGAACTAGTCTTATGATTACACTGTATGTCTTGGTGATTTTTTCTCTTTCGTAGTATAGCGGTCGTAAATTGTAGAGCTTTGGTTAAGTTGTTTACCTCGTAGGCGCAAAAACCCACAATTTACCTTTAATTGTGGGAGTAAAAAAGCCGTCGACGGGATACCTGTAGGGACATTTATTCTCCTAAACCGTAATAGTCTACTGCCAAATTAGTACCGTCAAAATAAAATAAACACATAAGGAAAAATCAAAAGCATAAATTATGGTGGCGTGAAACACCGGTAAAACATGGCAGAAAAATCAATCACAAAAAAGGCAAAAAAACCTGACAACCTGTTGCTTATATCTTGAATTTGCAAAGTCGTGATCGATTCCAGCCGCCCATGCGTTTTCGAACCATAAAGCGAAAATAAAAACCGTAGTTTAACTCAATTGTCTTCATTTTTATATTCCCAGAAACTTTATGAGCGGGTAATAACTGAGAAAAATTGTTAGCTTTTAGCATAAGTTATTCCTGCATTTAAAACAACAATAGTAAAATAATTTGAACATTTAGAACGCGTTCCTTATCATGAAAAATTGCTTGAGATCTAGATACAGAAAAGAACTGAATTAATACTGAGAAAAGAAGTTCTAATCACCTCCTCTGTCTTTGACCCCTTGGCACTGAATTCCTCTCAGAAAATAGTATTTACGGATTAAAAACAATAACGCAGATATTACCTTCTACTCCAAAACTATTTTTCCCTTTTAAGTCACATCTCTCGGGAACACACAGCACCGTTCGGATTTAAAGATCCGTATTTATATCTTCTTCAATCGATTTCCCTTGTTGATTTTCTTTATCGTTATCTTGATATCGTTAAGATTTTTGCTATATTCTAAAGCAAAGACTACATGTGAGACTTTCAAATGTCTACTTGTAGCCAATGAATAAGTTATGAGCTAAAGCTCTATGACTTTTTTGGTACCCGTTAGAAGTCGTAGATTCGTAAAGTAGAAGTTGTTGCAGAAGCAAATTTAGGCGTACATGAGATAAAAAGAAATAATTCGTCAAAGAGGCAAACCGAGTTCATCTCGTAAAACGGTGTTTTTCCATTTAATGGCAAGGCTAAATATCTATTAACGCGTGCAAACTTATTAATAGATGCATTTTATAGATTCCGTCCATACATGTGTGATCATCGTAATAAACGGGTATAATGCATTTCGTAAGGACTCTCCATGGTGAACAAGTTGACAAACTAATATGAATCAATTAATTCAAAATATGTCTTCGTTTTTTATTGCCTTTAATCGCCCGGCTAATTATCCTCATAAGCTGCTAGCAATGACCAAATTTGGAAAATATTTGCAATACTATTCCATCACTGACGCTAGTGCTCAGTGGCACTGTCAATGATGAACTAATGGATTTGTTTCGTACGCGAGACGTCATAATCGGGGATGGGGCGGGGGGGAGGGGTGCGGTTCGCAGCTCGGGTCTGACTCGCTCGCTTGCCTAGCACCCAAAAGAAGAGTCTGCTGGCAGCTGCCAGGTTGAAACAAACAAAAAAATAAACAAGCCCATCTGCTAGTTGCCGTACTTGTGCCCTATAAATAACTTCCTCTCTTAGGAAGTCTGACCTTATGCTATCTATATCAACTTCTTCCTCAGAATCCAACGGAATTAAATTTGCCATCCTTAGTGTATAACTCTTCTATGTACTCTCACCATCTCTCCTTAACATCCTCTGAATCAGTTAGCAGCGTTCCACCCTTACTGACTACATTTCCTTGTTCCTTACTCCCAAGGTCTTCCTGGTGAATCTCTTTCATTTTTGCATAGTACACTAAATCTGATCTTCCACTTCTGTCCAGTTCCGCCAATTCTCTACATGGACCCTCCCACCACAGCACAGCAGGGCATAGCACGCCCTCTATCCGTTTCTCTCCGAAGCTCATTGTTTAGGTTCCTATACATCCGTCTACTAGGTTCTGTATTCACGTTCCTCCATTTCCGCCTCTCTTCCATCTTGTCTATCATCTGGTCAGTGACCCAGGGCTTCTTAGGCTTCTTCCCTACTTCATATCCGATATTCTTCTCCCCACTTTTCCGAATTGTGCTTTTATGGAGGACATAAACACACAAGGACGAATTTGTCTTTCTCCTTGTAAAGTTGCTGAAGTTGGGACGGTTTTATTGGTCAATAAGCCGGAGAGATTAAAATGTTAGGAACGCTGCACGTTGTGCACCGTCAGGTCACAAAAATATATAACAAAGGAGTTTGACGGGTTTCATAACGATTTCACTGTATTAACTATGGTTAACTGTAACGGAGAGAAATTATATTGACCGTAGGTGAGGCGTAACTGAAAAAATGCAAGAATATTTTGATCATTTTTAATAACCGTAAATATCTCCACCCCACTAAGACCCTCTGTAATGTACAAATATGTAGAAAAGATCTACAGATTAATTTTACAGCGCTTCTAATTTGCACCAAAATACAGATTCGAATGTACACTCCTTTGTTTTCTTCATAAGAATATATCTTGTAAGAATATTGAGTCTGAAAGTTCCGAAATTCCAAGAAGTCTTAAGCCGAATAAACCCATGGCTGAGATTTTGAAATGGTTATAATTTTGAGTGTTGTCTGTAAATTTATGCGCACAATTATATGTATTAAACCCCGAAGAGTAACGTGATAAATTCTGTCTTTTTTAAGAATAATACAAGAATAATTTCAGCCTAAAATCGGCAGAAAATAAGAATATTCAGCATGGGCGGGAAAAACAACATTGTTATCAAAGAAAAAAGAAAAAATAGGTTGTAACGTAAATCACGAGAAGGTTAACTGACTTATGTGTCGTGTTTTGATGCCGTCCCATGTTGTATAAGGCGTTAAGGGTTTTTTTTTTTTTGAACGCCTCCTTGCCCACTAGCCAGCGGAAGACTGAGCCTTTGCGTTGCCTATTTTACGAGGGTCTAAATGGGGGGGTCCACTTGTGGGTTGTGGGTTAAAATTCAGTAATTTTGTCGGTAGTCGGTTAAAATTTTCGATATTTGTCGGTAGTCGGTTAAACTTTTCGATTTTCGTCGGTTGTCGGAAAATCTCAGTTAATAAGTAAAAACGCTTGTTGATTATTAACATTTTTTTTATGTATTTCACCCACGTTTCAAGACTTTGATCCCTAAGGAAAGAGTAAAACTTGCAAGAATGCATCATTTGATTGTGCCTAAACCGTGCATTAACTCTTGTTTTTTTACGCAACATGATCGTTTATTTCATCATTGTTTGCCATTAAATGAATATAGTACTGATAAAATAACCAAAGCTTTTATTGTAAGTGCGAACTTGGTTTCCCTGTCGACTACAGGGCACAGTAAAAAGTAATTAATTAATTAATTGATGGATAGTGAAAAACTGCATCCCTCTTATGTTTTGGTTCTAACAAGCATGTCCTTTGCCATAATTTTCCTTTCTCAAAGAAAAAGCACTTTAGGTGGTTTCTTAAAATTTTGGCAAGGTAGTGGTTGGTTTTGTATGAGATTCCACTTTTTCATTAAAGCTTCTTTTTTTATAGACACTAAGGGCTGGTATTATGTCACGGAAGGCAATATTTCAGTATTTTTCTTCCTGGTTGTTTTATTTCAGGAGCGCTGCCCTCCTTTCTGTGAGTTTTACTTCTAATAGCAATTTTTCTTTCAAAATTGTGTGGCTAGCCTCTGTCCATCAAGCGCTTTTGAACCTCAGAGGAGTTTGTTCGTAGGATTCTCAAGGCTTCTCGTTCGTCAAACAGGCGCTTTAACAATTGGTGTGTGATAAGAGGTGAAATTGTATACACCGTAAGGTTTCCGTTTCAAATGCGTCTTTACGTCAAGGATAGCTTTTTCTCATTTTTTAGCTGAATGTTGTACCTTTGTATACAACCGTTTCTAATAAGAATGTCTCATTTTCAGATATTTCGGCCGTGAATTTCATAGGAGGGCATGTAAAATTACTTGTTCCGCGAAGAAAGCTACGATGTCTCGTTTACTTATGTCCCATAGGGAAAAGATGTCATCTATGTAGCGTTTTCAAACAGTTGGTTTAAAGACGGTTTTGCTTAAACTTTGTGTTTCAATATGTGCCATGAAAATGTTGGAAAGGAAACAACTGCCTTTGTGCTCATCGCGGTACCGTGGGTTTGAACTGATAGTGTTTTACATTAAACAGGAACGAATTTTCTTTGAGGATTAATCTAAGCAAGAAACGTTCGGTTTTTTCACCTTTGACTTTTCGATAAAATGTGACTTTGTGATTTTGATATTGGCTGTAGCAATGTACCTGTATCAACAACAGAAAAAGGAAATTCTTTCCCTTCGGCCATCTGATGAGTCATAAATTTAAAGAGGTTACTTCCTCGAGTTAACGGTTAGAATAAATACAAATTGCTCTTTTTTCTGGAAACAAATATTGATAACATCAACCCATGTCGGTAGTCGGTTGATATTTTTCCTGTCGGTAGTCGGTAATTTTTTACTCGTTTTGTCGGTAGTCAGTAATATTTTTCGCCCTTTGTCGTTAGTCGGTTAACCCCATTCACACCCTCTTTTACCAGTTAACTGTGAAAATGTTCACCTGGGAGTATGGAGTCTCTCTTTTAACTCGTGTAGGTTAAAAATGTTAGAAAAAAGTACCAAATTGTGTGTAATAAAGGACATTAAGGAAAGTCTGATAATAGGAATTTTTTTTTTTAATTTCAAAATTCTAAAATTCGTCGTTTACGGTCGTTTACGCTCAATAGGACGACAATGTACAGCTTTAAAGGTAAGATCACTTATATTTTGTCTTCATTAAGGCAGGTATTCTTCCCAGTATTTTCACGATATTGTCAAGTTACCGATATTCTAACACATTAGAATCGTCAAAATTCTGAAAAGGGCAAACGGTCACGCTGTTTGCATAGGGTCCCTATGGGGAATTAAGGATATAATCCAGCATGTGCGTCACGCAACTCATGAATAGAATTCATGGCCCGCATATTTTGGGTTCTCACTGACTTGAATGATCAAGACGCACTCTGGCAAAGTTTACATTTGAGCCTTATAATGTTGCTTTGATAAAGTAAGTCCCCAGTAAGATTTCTTTCTGATCATGTTACGTAATCCATCCCAGAACATGACTCAGCAATTACACGAAAGCCACGTGTTCGATCAAACAGATTGCCTTTGTGTTACTTTAGTTAGCATACTTGTTTGCCTGAACATGTCGCCTTGGTTTGTCACGATTTACGATTTCCTTAGCCTTGGAAATGTTTTTTTATTTTTACTTTTGCTGTTCCTCCTGCATTACTTGATGGTGCTCTACGAGTTCAGAAACATGCCACCCGGTCCACGCTTAACAACTCTCCCTGTGCTTGGAAACATATTTTGTCTTGACCATAGGGCGAAACGATTCCCCGACACCTTTAGAAGGTCAGTATTCAAGTCGCAGTCATCATTACTTATTGATATATTGATATGTGGGTGGCCCTCAACAATTAGAACAAACAGTACGTTTTAGGGCATAGAAAGTACAAGTCTACAGAAAACCACTTGCAAAAACACCATTATGTTGTTTTAAGGAATATGCATAAAAGAGTGCGGCTATTACATAATGTTAAATTGCAACGTGTGCAGAATGCTGCGGCTAGACTTGTACTGAGCTTAAGTAAGTACCCGCATATTTCTCCCGCGCTTTATCAACTTCACTGGTTCAGTACAACATCGTGTTCATTTTAAGATCTTGATTTTAACATTTAAAGCTATTCATGGATTGGCGCCTAAGTATATCATAGAACTAATTAACATTAAGCCTAGGTCTATATATAATCTTAGATCAAATCAAAGTTTATTGCTTGACCCTCCTAAAGGGAAAATGCTTGTCACGTTAGGTGACAGATCTTTCTCTGCTGCTGCCCCATATTGATGGAATAGTTTGCCGGCTGAATTACGTGATATTCAATAATTAGCTGTTTTTAAATGTAAGCTGAAAACTTACTTTATTTGGTGCAGCTTTTACAACGTAACCTGTTTGACATTCACTTTATTAGTATTACTAATTAAGTTTATTATCATTATCATTATTCTATATTATTATTATTAATATACATTGTTAATATTCATGTAAATGTAATTAGTTTTACAAATTTGAATTTTATTGTGGTTTTTTTAAGTTGTTAAGCGCTGTTGATCAGTGAAAGTAAATAGCGCTCTAGAATTTATTAAATTATTATTATTATCATTATTATTATTATTATTGTTGTTGTTGTTGTTATTAATGTTAATTTGGCGCTTAGATAATCGACACAAGCAATTACATCTTGAACACAGAGAGCAGTCAGATAAATCATCTTTCTCTTCTATCATTTCACCTTGTAGCCTTAAAGAAAACTTCGGAGGGGTTTTCTCCTTGAAGCTCGGAAGTTACAACTTCGTTATGGCTTCAACTACTGATGCTGTCAAAGAAGTCCTCGTAAAGAAGTCGGCTGATTACGCCGGAAGACCACAAATGCATGTTTTTTACACATCCACCCTGGGTATGTTACACGGGAGATTATGTAGCCTAAGAGCAAAACGGAGGTTAATGAAATCTACAGACTTGGACATTTAGAATTTACTAATTGTAGATTGTTCTTAAATTTATCGTTTTATCAGTTTATTTAATTTATTTATACACATATCATAATTTTTGTTATTTATGTACTTATTTATATGTGTAATATAGATTTTTTCTGAGGCTGTTCCTTAGTTCCCCAGGGTCACGCCCCTAGTGGTTGTTGCTATGTGACACCCATACTGGTATACTATCATAACAATAATAACTAGTTAGTTACACTACGTTGACGATACTCTTACCGCTGTACACAAAGAGAGAGAACGACTTTCGCCAACACCTCAACCGACAGAACGCGGACATTCTGAGTTTGCGTAGGAGACCAAGGGAAAAGGTAAAATACCTTGTTTTCTAGACTGCTTGGTTAACCGTGAGAAAAACAACAACGACAACAACAACAACAACAATTAACAGAGAACCAGCGCGTACCGACAGATTACTAGACCAGTCATCTCATAGCCTTGGACCAGGCTCCGCAGAGCAGTGGGGGAAAAGGCGAAAAAAAGAAGAATCGGCGAGAGTGAAAAAGTGAATTTGAACAAACATCTAGAACAAAGGCCACTGAATCCTAGTCTGCAATTACCGGCACCGTGCAAACGACTTATTGAAAGGCTCAAGGAAAACTAACAACAATAGAATGACTGAATAACCACTAACCGATACTTTCACAAACAATAAACGGCCGTTTTACATTCTTCATTGCCAATAACATCACGGCTTAACTGACAGACGACCAATAACATCGGAACGTAATTGACCAATCAGGTCAATGACCAGAGATTAATACCATCAACTGTTGGATCAGTACAACTCACTTTGACTCCAACTCACTATAACTAGCGCACACTAAGTCAGGCTGTCGAAACGTCAACCACCGTTAACAACAGTCCTATTCAGGACTATATACACTCACCCGGACTATGAAAAGACTCCTGGTTTCAAACCTTTCACTCCATCAGTGTCGAGTACAGATGTAGTCGTTTATCGGAGCTCTAAAACAATGGAAATTTTTAAATTATCACCCTAAATAGCGGTTAGAGAATTTGCTTGTATCGCAGAGAGTTTAATAAGAGAGGAAAAAGTGACATCTCATTGCGGGTAGAAAGCAATATACAGTGTAACCACGATACAACGGATATCTATATAAGGAAAGCCTCGGTACAACGAACGATGCTCTTAGTTTGCCCTAGTAATAATAAAGTATGTGGAAGAGAACCTCGTTATAACGAAACCTCGTTATAGTGAACACATATTGCCAGTCCCTTGGCCCTTCGTTAATCGAGGTTCTGCGTTATACAAAACAAAATAGTGCTCGTCGCTGTCGTTTAATAGCACGCATCTTTATTATTGCAGGTGGAAAAGATATAGTATTTGGAAATGGACCTGCCTGGAAATTTTATCGCAAACTCTTCACCACAGCGTTAAGGCAGTACCTCTCCAACTTTCCTTTAATAGAGAGTCGTGTTTCAACCCAGGCTGAGAAACTGGTGCAATTCGTTGAACAACAAGATGGAAAAGCTTTCGATCCTGCAGATTGCTTACAGCGAGCCGTTGCCGACGTTATATGTGGAATTACGTTTAAAGAGGGCACCAACACATCGCACCCCGATATGGATAAGCTTCTTAAGCTGAATGTAACGTTTGCCGCAAGTGCTGACGATGTCCAGATGGCGTCTTTCTTGTCCTTTTTTCCGTGGGCATGTCACTTGCCTTTTAATGCTGCTGACCGCATCATCAAGCTCTTCTTTAAAATGCACGCCATCATCCGCAAGTCACTCAGAGAGAGAATGAAAACTTTTGACCCGACCGAGCCAGTAGAAGATTTCATGTCAGCATTGCTTAAAACCCGACATGACTTTGAGGTAGAATGTGAGACTGATGAAGAGAGATCTGCTCTACTGTCCGAAGATCATTTCATCGCCGCCATCGAGGATATGTTTTTTGGTGGTTACGAAACCACCAGTACCACATTGAGATTTGCCATTGCTTTTCTGGCTAGTCATCCAAATTACCAAGAGGCCATTCAGCACCAGTTAGATGAGGTACTTGGTGATCGACGACCTTCCTTGGATGACCGTCCCAATCTGCCTCTCGTTCAAGCAACAATCTTAGAAACATTGAGACTTGGAAACGTGCTGCCGATGGCGCTTCCCCATATCGCCCTCGTCGATACAATTCTATGTGGCTACCGTGTTCCCAAGGATACCGTCATTTTTGCTAACACAGAGTCCGTCCATTTGAATCCCAACTGCTGGGAAGACCCCACCGTCTTTAACCCATACCGCCATATTGATGCAGACGGCAAGCTGATCACCAACCAAGGTAATTTCTATCCTTTTGGAGCTGGACGTCGGGTTTGTGCTGGTGAACCTTTGGCTAAAGTTGAGCTGTTCCTGTTTTCTTCATGGTTGCTGCAGAGCTTCACATTTCTTCCAGCTGATGGCCATCCTCCAAAATCAAAGGCAAGTATAATTCAGTTTCCTGAACATTACAAGATACGTGCGATCAAACGCAAATGAACTGCTTTGGCGAGTCTTCTTTAGTACATGATTCTCTTGCAACCGGACCCTAACCGAATGATGACTCAACTTTTATCGATACGGGTAACCCTAAGGACCACGGGGTTGTAAAACTGTGTCGTTGCAAGAGGTTGATCATATGTTTCAAAATTCCGTCGTCTTTAAGCCAACATTTATCCTTGCTTAAGAAAATCTGCAAACCCTAGTTCTGCTTCCATGAAAATAATCTTGATTTGTTATACAAACAGAGTTTTCATAAAAAATGCTTACTTTAGGAAAACTGGAAAAGGCCTGAAAGACAACCCTTACTATTGTTATCCCAAAATAAATAATGAAGCGTTTTGTGTGTGTAAATTGCAAGTAAATCTTAAAAAACTTTAAGAGACATTTAACATTCTTTATTTGTTTTACGCATTGGGTTTGATGTATCTCCTCAAATAATCGCCCGGGCGCTTATCTTATATTACGGCTAAAAGGTGGGGCGCTTGTTTGATAATAGGGAGCTTAGCAGCAAAAAAAGTCACCCAAATACCCAAAAAGTGAATTCGCGCTGTTTCAAACTCCATCGCTCTTTTTCCAACTCCTTAGATTTGTCAAATGCTGACGATTTTTTTGAGGAGTTGAATTCCAAAGGACTGTATCTAAGTTCACAAAAACAAAAAGAAAATCAGTGGTACGTTGTCTTGAGTTCACGTCCTCCATAAAACGTGAAATTAGGAAGTTTCACGTCGTAGTCGTGCAGTGACGGCAAAAAAATGTACAAAAAAGCGTGATGCACCTGCAAAGTTGTTGTTTTACCAGTCTCCAGCTGTTGCTTTTTTGCCGTTTTCGTTGACGTCGCCGTCGTCGTTGCCTAAGCTCCGTATTATGGTCTAGGGGTGGGTGCTTATTCGAGAGAGTAGAGGTTAGGGGCCTATTCGAGGAAATACGGCATCTAATTTGACGGAGGTGATGTTAGGCTTTTTTTCTTAATATTTCATCTGTCTGAAATATCTCAAGCTTTTATCATACAATTATCATATTTTAGATCCTTTCTCACAAAGTAACTATGAGCATTATTCTAACCCCATAACTGAAGTAAAATGGAGGCATTTTGTAATTATTAAAATAACCTTCCAAGGTGTCTGAAATGTTTTGTGTGTTTGTGTGTCGACATTTCTCTTTGCTAAGGGTAAAGCTTGTTGAAAACAAAAAAGAAGAAAAATCACATGTTTGCATTTTACCCTTAACATAATGCAATGTGAAAAATTAATTAACGCTATTATAATGACAATAATATAGAAAACAAAACTCAAGGCAGGGCTGGCACTACGGCAAAGGGCTGATTTATTATAGGCCAATATTTTGGCTAACAAAAATGGCCTTCTTTAAGTTTTCGTTTCTTTGTTCCCATTCGTTTGTGAAAGACATAGTCGGGACAATTTGTCAAGATACCGTAAGGATTAATCCTGGGTGATCGTTTTTTAATGATTCTCATAAACATCCTGTTTGATTAAGAATGGATATTACAAGGGGAAATTTGGGTTTAATACCTCCTGAGCAAAATCATACCTCACCTACCCCCTTCCCATGTAAAGGCATCGTCAAAGACAGTTATTTGTCGCCCGTCAAAGGTATTCAAAAGCGGTCAAATAATCGACCTTGATGCTCCTGCTTAAATTTTAATTTCGACTGCCGGTATATATAATAGTTTAACTAGCCCTTTCTTAAGAGAGGAAACCTGAATACATTTGTATCCTCTCTTCAATTCAATTAAATTTATTGCGTCGACGAATGAGACTCTCCTAAATCGAGTTCCTTGGGTGTTCAGTGATTTCGTGGGCAGTCTGCATGTTCTAATCTGCGCCATTTTGAAATGTTACAATGAGCATCCTGACGTCTCAATACGATCACCCCCAACGTGTTTTGTACCGTTCCTCGTAGTTGCGTGGTGTGACTTAAGCTTCGAAAACTACAAGGTGAGGTAAAATCCTTTTCTTTCTTCGATATTTCATAGAGTAATCTCTTTCTTTTCTAAATATTAATATTTTTTTTTTTCGTAGATCAAAGACTGATAAGGAAAGTATTGACTATCTTATGCAACCCAGCTAGGTGATTAAGGCCCTAAGGCGAAGCACCATAACCTTTCATTACTACCAGTTCTAAAAAATTTAAGAAGGCATAACTAATCATGATAGTGATAAGTTACCATGAGTCTGTTTTGACAACGTATTTTCGGGGTTTATAATTTCCTGTCTAGGCCGTTTCAACGTTCCTGCAGGGATAAATTATTCCGGTGTTTTTGAAATCAAAAATCCGATTTCGGTGGCTGTTAAGTTTTCTCGAACTTCGCGTCAAATTGCATTTCTTTTTCATAATCCTCTCCTCGTAAAACCCAAAAGGGTTTGTTGAGAGCCTGCCTAGGTATAATATTATTTTATATTATCCTGTAATTGGTATATGAAAGGGCAAATAAACATGGATTGATTGATTGATTGATTGATTGATTGATTGATTAAATTATAAAGTGAATACAAGTTGGAACTACAATAGCGAACACTGATGTATCAAAATTGTTCAAAGACTTGACGTCAATGCTGATTTACATATTAGCGCTCGCAGGAAAAAAAGAGCAACAACAACAGCAAAGAGATAAATAAGAAAAGGTACATAAACTTGATATGAGACTCAAAATTAGGAGAGGAAAAGATTAAAGTCCACAGGAAACCGATATTTGTCCCTTGGGAAGTTTTGATTCAAGGAAAACTCCTCACCTTGACCTTTAATTTAGTCTCATCTCGACATTGTTTTCGCATACAGCTCTTAAAATCACGTCAAGATGAAAACTAAACAACTTAGAAAAAAGTTCAACTTTCGTTTAGTTTACTTAGTTTTCAACTTGACGTAAATGTAATAAGCTGCATGGATGAGCGTGTCGCGGATGAAAGAAAAGGTCAAAGTTATTTGAGGCAACAACCACTTGACCGTTAGCTAAAAGTCCTTCCATGGCTTTTTCAACTTTTGACGGGGACCAGTCTGCAAAAATCTGTCAACACGACTGGAAAGAACGTCTTTGAATCAGTAAAGTCGCCACTGAGTGAAAGTGATTTGTTGAAAACTAACAAAGATATAACTCTGTAGACGCGTTCGTATAAAGTATATAAACGTTTGTAAAATTTCGTGACTTTGTGGTGCAACATCTTAGCTCCCTTGGCACGTACCACCTTTTAACTTGGTAAGTTATCTTATTTTAAGGCCCTCTTTGCAGTAGTGTCGATGGACATCCGCTTACTTCTCTTTATCAAAGAGTTGAAAAGAAAAGAAAAGAAGAGATAAAACGTGGAAGGGTCTGTTTGTTCTATGTCATCGTTTCAAGCCGTTCTTTTATTATTAAATCAATAGGTCAAGTACTGTTGGCCTTAAGCTAAGAATACGTACTTTGTCTTCTTATTTAGCAAGCTGAAGCATGACTCAGGGATTGCGAAACACCAGTACCTTAAAAGTCGCGTCTTTTACCTAAGGTCACATTTATGCTTCACCATGTCGCCTGTACTTGCCACGATTTACGATTCTCTCAGCCTTGGAAATGTTTTTCTGCTGTTGCTTCTGTTTTTCCTTCTGCATTACTTGATTGTGCTCTACGAGTTCAGAAACATGCCACCCGGCCCTCGTTTGTCGTCCCTTCCTGTGTTGGGGAACATATTTTCCCTCGACCTTAATGCAGACAGAATGCCAGACACTTTTAAAAGGTCAGTTTTGTAATTTGTTTCTCTTAAAGCATCTTTTTTTTCCGGGGGATTTTCTGAAGCATCAAACATCATGATTTAGTCAGTTCGTGCTAAAATTCGCACGAGTGACCTAGAATTTTAGTAATTGCTCATTGTGCTATATATGTGAAGATCTGGCAAACAGTATAATACACTCTTAAAATATACACCCTCTAATTGTTGCTCGCGATTCAGCAAGACGAACTTGATCGGTTTTGCCATTGTTGGTGTTTGACCTTTTAAAGCAATGATCACGTGGAATATTTCATAACTCTAAAAAAAAATGCTGGATAATTTACGAAGGTCCCAACCTCACAAAATCATACCCTTGTAAAACTCTCTATTCACCTCCTCCATCTCCCCTTAACTAAGGAGTTATAGCAACGACGACGGCGACGGCAACGAGGACGTCAAAAAGCCAATAGGTCACGTAATAACCAAAACAACAATTTGCTCGTGCATCACGCTTTTTTGTACATTTCGTTGCCGTCACTACCGCCGACTATGACGTGAAAAAAAAATTAATTTTTACAGAGGAAGTACACAAGCGACGAGGAAATTTAATAACATTAATAATAACATTTATTTATACCGCGCAAATTCAACTATACAGTTTTCAAATGCGCCTTACAATTAAAGATCTAAAAATATACCGTAAAAAAAAAAATTTGCTCTGACTCTATTTCTGAACTTGGATATGGTTCTTAGGAATTCAACTTTAGGAGGGTTCACCCACATGTGACAAAGTTTGTGACTTGGAGTAATCCCGATCACGATTGAAAGAACGCGAATTCACTTTGTCAGTGACGTTTTCGCTGGCGTCGCCGTCCTCAGATCTTAATTAAGGTCCCTTTAGGGAGCTTAAGATCCGACGACGGCGACGGCTACGAAAACGTTACGTAAAAAGTGAATGCTGGTTGCTTTAAACTTTATGACTCTTATTCTATCTCGTTTAAATCGCCAAATGTTGGCAAATTTTTTGGAGTTAAATTCTAATGGACTGTGTCAAAGTTCAGGAAAAGAAAAAGAAAGTTGTTGTCTTCTGTTCCCGTCCTTGACAAAACGTGAAATTAGGCACTTTCACGTTATAGTCGTGCAACAACGCGGCAAAGAAATGTACAAAAAAGCGTGATGCTCGTGCAAAGTTGTTGTTTCTCTAATCTAAACATATTGCTTTTTTGACGTTCTCGTTGCCGTCGCCGTCGAAACTTAAGCTCCCTAAAAGGGACCTTAACAGGGTGCGTTCCTTTCGACCAATCCAAAAAACGATTTTGATCCGAGATTTGCCGGATTTCGCGGTCAAAAGGAACGCGAAATCCGAAATTGGATATGTAACCTTGGCATGGTAACCTTCCGAAAATGTATGCAATATGCATGACAGCCTCTTAAGAATACTGTTTGACAAATTATGCGATTATACCGTGTAGAATTTTGTGGTCTGCAGTTCGAATAGCGACCATGGAACATAAGCGGATTAAGAAAGAAGCGCGTTAAAGTTGAAAATTATCTAAAGGTTGTAGGCTCAGTTTGATCCAGTTTCGTCGCTCGGATTTTTTTTATGTAACACGATCGAGTGCCTATCGCGTCAACAAGTGAGTTTGTAGAAAGATAGCAGTTCATTTGTCCCTAATTATTTGCGTTTTTGAGCAATCTTTACTGAGAAATGGTTAGCATATGGATATTTACTGTACCAGGAACAATCTTCAAGTGTTTTCAGATGTTTTACGGCAAATGGCAGCAACTAGGAAACTTCAAGGGAATACTTCAACTGGAAATACCCCTGGATCATGTGGCTAATTTCGGATCCATTTTGAATGGAACAGTTTGGATCACTAATCCGTTAATCTGGATTCGGATTCTTTGGATTTCAAATCTAATGAATCCGTTGTCAAAAAGGATTCACCAGATCAAAAATCCGTCTTTGAATTTGCCGAAAGGAACGCGAAATCCATTTGAAGATCTAAACTCTGTTTTTGGATTCACCGAAACGAACACACCCTTAGGGTGTGTTCCTGATGCAAGAACAGCGCCGGCAGGTAAAACGTCGCTTAAAAAGTAAGTTCGCGGTTTTTTCAATCTTCATCGCGATTATTACAATGCAACTCACTTACTTTTTCGAATACATCAGCGAACCCTGCTAGAGTTGAATTCCTAAGACCTTATCCAGGTTAAGAAAGGGAAAGACAATTTCGTCGTTGCTTGTTTACATCCTCTAGAAAACATGAAATTAGGTATTTTAACGTCGTGGTCGTGCAAAAACGGCAAAGAAATGCACAAAAAAGCGTGATGCACGTGTAAGTTGTTGTTTTGCTAGTTCTATTACTTTTTTGACGTTCTCATTGCCGTCGTTTTCGTCTCGGATCTTAAGGTCGACCCTATAGTAAAACTCCCTTCTGTTTCACCACCACCTCGCGAGATGGCATTTGATTTGCGTTTTCATCCCTTGTTTAATGATAGTCTCAGCAACCGGAAAAATTCCCTTGGAGCGAGTTACAGCTAATAACCAAGGGTCACAATGGTTTGGCCATCTCCACGTCGTGGTCGTGCAAAAACGGCAAAGAAATGCACAAAAAAGCGTGATGCACGTGTAAGTTGTTGTTTTGCTAATTAAACCTATTACTTTTTTGACGTTCTCATTGCCGTCGTTTTCGTCGTCGGATCTTAATTAAACTCATTGTCTTCAGCTAATTATTTTAATGTATTTTGCCATGTAACTTTAAAAAATCAGATCTCTGGTGTTATTTACAGTTCAATATCAAGCTATACCTCATTGGAAAGGGAAAAGAATACCCTTTCGAAAAAAAAATATTTCGGTCATAGGAAACCCATAATATTCCGCCACAAAAAAGTTTAAAAAGCATATTTTGCATAAAAATTTTTTAAAATTTTAAAGAGTGTCATTTAGCTAGGAAACTTCTTTATTTTGGGTGATATGGTAGTAAGAAAATTTTTTCATCAATATGTAAGCAAAAAAACCCGAAAATCGTTCTAAAATATGGAGCGACTAGAAATTTTCTACAAATTTTTTTCTGCACGCTGTCATGATTATGCTAATTAGATTATCATAATTAGCATAATCCTTTGGCGTCACCTCGTGACCCCATGTTTACTTCACTGAGACGCTTTGTTTCCTCGATTCCCAAAAAAATATCGAGTTAGAGACAAGCAGACATGAATTTGCTGATAGAATTCATCAAAATAAGCAAGAATTTGACAGCGAAAAGCGAAGCGAAGGCAAAACGGGAAGGAAATCGTCGCCGTTTCAAGAACATGTGGCACAGAGTCGGCGATCGGCCATTTGCATGCACAGATTCTAATTGTTTCCTAACCTCGATTTTCGCGTTTATTTTGCTTGTTATCCTCCAAAATCCTTCAGAATAGTTTGTTTGACTTGTATTTGGTTGACATTCGTCGATACAAGCTTTCATTATTCGCAAAACCGGCTCAAAAAAATTCCCCGCGACTCGCCATAAAATTCCAAATTTTCGAAAGCTCGGTGTGTCACGGTCAAAAGTCCACAGGGGCTGGAACTAGGCAGGTGATTGGCTAAAATTTGGGAGCGATCGGAAGTAACGCAATTTTTTGCGAATTTTCTTAAAAAGTAGAACAGATCAGGTCTATTTGCTCCGGGGGTGACGACAATGAGTTTTAAGGTCGACCCTATAGTAAAACTCCCTACTGTTTCACCACCACCTCGCGAGATGGCATTTGATTTGCGTTTTCATCCCTTGTTTAATGATAATATCAGCAACCGGAAAAATTCCCTTGGAGCGAGTTACAGCTAATAACCAAGGGTCACAATGGTTTGGCCATCTCTAAAATCTCTTCGTAGTGTTCTTGCATTTCCTAGTCCTGAATGTCCTACACGTGCCCTGGTGTCACCCTGAAGCGACTTACTTAGGCCTAAAGGGATTGCTTCCAAAGCTCCAACAACAACTGATATCACCTCCACCTCCCGCATAACCCACATTGTTGATATCTCACGCTTGAAATATTTCATCATCATCATCATCATCATCATCATCATCATCATCATCATCATCATCACCATCGTCATCATCATCATCATTATCATCATGGTTATCGTTATCATTCCATATATTTTATATTTTCGTTTTGGTATCATCTTTCAACTTACATTCCTAACATTACGACGGTCACTTTTTAGGCCTTTCTCGTGTCTTTCCTTCCCCTAACAAAACTCTTTTCCTTTTAGCATGCTTTGGAACTGACATTCAGTCCTCAAATATAATTCATCCTATTAAGTTTTCCAAACCATAATTTACAACGGAGGATAACACACGCAGTGCGTTTAAGAAATTACAAGTACGTCAAATATTTTTTCTACAGTCTCAAGAAAACGTACGGGGATATTTTTTCGCTTAAAGTTGGAAGCTACAATTTGATTATGGCTTCAAGTTCTGAGGCTGTCAAAGAGATGCTTGTAAAGAAATCTGCTGATTTCTCTGGGAGATCAGATTTGTACACCTTCTACAAAATAACCTTAGGTGTGTATATCATGGAGGACCATTTCTTGTTTTACTAATCTAGCATCAGTTTACTCCTATTTTTATTTGTTTGTTTGTTTGGTTGTTGTTTTTTTTTTTGCTTTAAGACATTCAAACAACGCTTTCCTTTCACTGAACACTCCAGGGGACTACTCGTAGGAAATCTTGATGGTCTTGGTGGTTTTCCAAACCCCAACTCTGTTTTAGACCGAGACAAACATTTCTACCCGTTTTCAGACCTAGTTGAATGTTTTATTCGTTTTGCCAACCCAATATCTCGTCCAATTATAGTCAACACATGCTGTACCGCATTTCATTAATATTATCGTTATTATTTAGCAGTATTTGACCCTTAACGTCTTCATTTTGAGCTAAAAGTACAAAATATAATAGGCTCATACACCCTTGTCGTCCTTGAAAATTTTTCCCGATTTCAGCTAGACCATAATGGGAAAAAATCCGTATCTGTTTCCCGACGAAAGGGCGACAAAACCATACCTATGTAAGGTGAAAACTTTCGTTTTGGCTAATTGTCTTCACTTCGAAACAAAACTAGGAGAAAACATACAGCGTACGGAAATAAAGATTTAATTAAAGAAAATATTGATTGAGGTTGTACTGTACTCTTCTCACAGTTATTTGACTTTGTTTCTTCTCTTTGAACTCTAGGTGGAAAAGACATCGTTTTTGGTAACTATGGACCTGCGTGGAGGTTTTATCGAAAATTGTTTATTACGGCTCTTCGCCAGTACGTGTCGGACAGCCCTCTTATAGAAAGCAGAGTCTCGCCTCAGGCCGAGAAATTGATACATTTTATGGAACAACAAAATGGGGCGCCTTTTGATCCTGCAGATTGCTTGCAGCGAATTGTTGCCGATGTCATTTGTGGTATAATTTTTCAAGACGGCTTGAACACGAAGAACCCAGATATGGACAAACTTTTGAAGCTGAATGTTAAGTTTGCTGAGAGTGCGGATGCAGTCAAGATGGCCTTCATCTTGGACTTTTTTCGGGGCGCGCGTCACTTGCCAATAAAGGCAAGGCAGGATCGCATTGTCCAGCTCTTCTATGATATGTACGATATTATTCGCAAGCTGTTAAGGGAAAGAAAAGAAACATTTGACCCAAGCGAGCCAGTGGAGGACTTTATGTCAGCTTTACTTCGAGCCAGATACGACCTTGATGCAGAATGCAAGAGCGACGAAGAACGATCCGCTGTCCTCTCAGAAGATTATTTCATCGCCGCCATCGAGGACATGTTTCTTGCTGGCTTTGAGTCCACAAGCACTACATTGAGATTTGCCCTTGCCTTCCTGGCTAACCATCCAAATTATCAAGAGGATATTCAGCGTCAGCTAGATGAAGTGCTTGATGGACGAAGCCCCTCCTTAGAAGATCGCCTTAAGCTGCCACTCATTCAGGCGATGATCTTGGAAACACTGAGGCTAGGGAATGTGGTGCCACTTGCGATACCTCATGTTGCCCTTACCGATACAACTCTAGGTGGCTACCGTGTTCCTAAGGATACGATCATTTTTGCCAACACAGAAGCCGTCCATCTAGATCCAAAATGCTGGGAAGATCCCACCGTTTTTAATCCATACCGCCATACTGATGCAGACGGCAACTTGATCACCAACCAAGGTAATTTTTATCCTTTTGGAGCTGGACGTCGGGTTTGTGCTGGTGAATCTTTGGCTAAAGTTGAATTGTTTCTGTTTTCATCTTGGCTGCTGCAGAACTTCACGTTTCTGCCTGCGGAAGGTCATCCTCCGAAGTCAAAGGCAAGTATCATCCAGTTTCCACAACGTTACAAGATACGTGCGATCAAACGCAACTGAACTGCCTTTGCGAGTCTTCATAGTTAAGAACAAGTTAATTGTAACCAAATGATAAGGCAGCTTGTATAAACAATTGCAAGTCGACCATATAGTGCTTAACCCTCGCACTCTCTTGGGCCCGTGAGGTTGAGTAAAAGTGTTTGGAACTAATTTCTGCAAGGGAACTAATTTCTGCAAATGACGTGACTCAAACCTCTCAAACTTGTAGCTGATGAACAATCAAAAACATTATTATTGACAATTAATCGGGGGGGGGGAGCTACTTCCCATACATTCTCTTAAATGAAATCATAACGATGTTCTCACAACTTGCAAAGCGATCAGCAAGGGTCTTGCCAGCGGATTTGTATACTGATCATGCGCACTAAGTCAAAAACCATAGATCAACGGTGTTGAGGAAAAACAAAAACGTGGCAGTCGAAGGCGGGACTGTTTCTCACTATTATATTTTGGTAATTCGCAAATTTATTGATTTTATGTCGCTTTTCAGACATAGTGTGTGGTTTTCTTTTTGTGTTAAACAATTTCCCTTTGCAGAGTTTGGAATATGCAACATATAGCTAGCTCCGTATAGCTGCCAAGAAAACGCCGCCGAAGACTTGAGCTATCGAGCAGTGTTTTGCTGTAAACCTTAGGAAGAGTCGCTTCAAGGTACAGAGCTTTCAGTTGTAGTTGCGATTTGTTTTAGGATCGTTTTGAATTTTAACTTTAAATTCAATGCAAGGTGTTGACCGATCGAAATAAACCGTGCGAAGTGAAATGTAATGAAGTGTTAATTTTTATTCAGTTATGAGATGTAAGCTCATATTTACAAAGCTTTCTTGAATATACTTGCTTCCGATAAATTTGACACTTGCTCCAGTAATTCTTATCAGCATCAAGTTATCCTTGCCCGGCAAAAACGATGTAACCTATAAATAAATCCATCGAGCGCGTTGTTGTTGGTTAAGATCTAGCACGGTTGCGTTTTAGTTTCCCCCGCATTTCAGTACCGAAAGACAAATACGATATTGCAGAAAAACAAAGTTGCATGATATAATTTTTTTCAATTTTTTAAGCATGTCTGATTTCCTCTGCCGGTTCGCTTCAATTCTTACTTCTGAATTATTTACTCATTTACTTTGGGAAAAATACTGTAATTATCCGCTGACCACCACGCTGGGTGATCGCTTTGCAAGTTGTGAGAGCATCGTTTCTCGGTCCCAGACCTCGTCTCTTCCCCCCCCCCCCCCCCCCCCCGCTGCAATTAATAATACATTGAGTTTCCATAGTTGAAGAAAGACGTAATCTTCGGATTTGTCTTGTTTGTTTTTTATCTTTTCTCTTCTCTTCTTTCTTTCTTTTGTTTGTTTGTTTTTTTTTACCAGTGTTTGAATTTTCGAGTGTCTTTGTTATTGTCAAAAATAAATTGAAGCCAGTTTTTTGTCTCTTTCCCTAGTTGACGATTACCTCGTAACATTATTGTTGAAAGTTTGACGTTTGTTTTGGATTGTTTTTTAAGGATCAATAAGAGCAAAGACAAAACAAAATAGGGTGTCAATTTGTTTTTCAAAAAAAAAAAAAGACAACTTTATAACTGGTCAAGACCTCTTACCCGTTCCTCTTGTGCATTTTTCTGCCTCTTCCTCCCCTCCCTTATCAACCCTTGTTCTTGCCGTGCCTTGCATGGGGACGTTTGATCAGTCACCAAAGTATTCATAATTCAGGAAAAAAAAAAAAACAGCAACAACAACAAATTACATAATGCGCAATCCGCTGTGTTGATACCGCATTTTTTTATCATCCTTACCGACCGCGAGTGGATTGTGCATGAGAGAGCCTCATGCAGCCCCAAATCCCAAATTTAAAGATTGAAAATCTTTTATTATAGTCCACAACGTTACGAAAGCCCCTTAATCACCCATAATCCTCCATCGAGAGTTTCATTCTCCTATAAATTCCCTTCTCTTTCTCGCGCCTGCCTCTTAAGGTGGCTCAGTTGTAGTTATTATGCTTTGTTAGGCGCAATGAACTATGACAAATTTTGTGTTAACTCTTATCTGTTTTAATGCGCTGGTTACGAAACTTTGAGAAGAACTGCAGCTATCAAAAGCAATAAAATGAGATGATCATTTTTCAGTGTTAGTTTATTTATTTATTTATTTTTTACGAGACCAGCGCTAAAGTTGAGCCTCCTTTCAAAGAAAATTGCGTCTATTGAAAACTTTTGCTGTTATTTTTTATTGAAATTATTGGTATCAGAAATCGTTGGGCCAGATTAGTTCGTTTTTGTTTTTTTTGGTTTGTTTGTTTGTTTGTTTGTTTTTTTACGAGAGTATCGCTTTAAGTAGGGCCTACTTTTAATGAAAATCGTGTCGATTAAAAAAAATTGGCCAATATTGTTGACTGGAATTACTGGGATCAGATTTTTTTAAAGTCAGTAAAAGGTTTGCCGTCTAAATTTCAGAGAAGTCGTTGGAGCAGATTACTTCTTAATTAGAAAATCAATCAAAATTGAGCAGTGAAAAAAATTGTAAGCTCCACTTCAGACCTAATTTCGTAAAAGCAAAAACAAAATAAAAAACACCACCGCCAGTAAAATGGGACAATTATTCCATTTTATTACTGTATGCTGATAGCTGCAGTTATTTTTCAAAGATTCGTGATCATCGCATTAAACCGAAAAAGTTATGACGCAAAAGTTGTCATACTACGACAACGATGTACATGAATGTACCCCACATGTTGTATTCCTGGCCAGCGTGTTTATTACTCCTAGGTGACTCCTAGTTTTCTTTTTCAGTCTTAAAAAAACCTATGGTGACATTTTCTCTCTGAAACTTGGAAGCTACAATTCAGCAATAGCCTCAAGTTCTGAGACAGTCAAAGAGATGCTTGTAACCCAATCTGTTGAGTACGCTGGAAGATCAGATTCATACACCCTCTATACACTTACCTAAAGTATGTATTTGATGGCAATTTGAACACAACGTTATTTTCTTTGGAACTTTTTTTTGAAACATTCAAATTTGTCACCATTTTGGCACACCGTTCGTCTTCTGTGACCAAGATTAAAGAACTCTATAGATTTAGCCAAGGCTAAAGGCGAAGCTCCCTTAATTAATTTATTATTTACTTCAAACAGTTAACTTGTAACCATTACAAAGAAATCCACCCGGCGTTTAGCCTGCTATCAGTTGAAAACTAATCATTGGTCAGCGGATAACTTTAAAAAAGCACCTAACAGTGATGGGTCGACACCTGGGCCCAGATATGGTCATTTGATACTGGTCAGTGGATACCAATTGACCGCAGCATGTATTTGCAATGTCGGGTTGCAGGCTAGAAAATGAGAGACTTCACATGGGTTGCCATGCGGACGGATGGGTTGACGGAGGGACAGTCACGTTGCTACCAAAATGTCTCGGATGAATAGATAACAAGTCTCTCACCTATGGGAAGAAGTATCCCCTGAAATCGGCACTTGTTTATTTGTATGTAAGGTCATGTGTTCCTTAATCTCCGTCATATCGGAGTTCCAGTATCCACTCTCCTAAAGAATACTGAATACGATTACAACAGGGGCTCCTCTTACACTCGTTGTAGTTGGCCATGTATCCATTTTCTTCTTGGTTGCTGCAGAGCTTGACATTTCTTCCTGTGGATGGTCATCCTCCTAAGTCAAGGGCAAGTATAGTCCAGTTTCCTGAACTTTACAAGATTCCTGCTATCGTCAGACGCAAGTGATTTTTTTTGTCAATGCAACGACAAGTTGATTTCAACCAAATTAAGAAATCGTAAACGAGAAGCGTGCAACCATTATGGGTGCACGCGAGAGGTTACCACGGTACGAAAGAAGCGTAAGAGCTGCTCGAGGCTTAGCCGAGAGCAACTCCAGCTTCTTGAGTGCTTAGCAAACCTCCCAAGTGCATCCATAACCCGATTGTTGCACAGCTACAACGTTTACCATTTCTGTTATAACATAATCAAAAGCGGAAACAATTTCCATCTGCCTTCAATTGGTCAAGTCAGTCATCGGTACTATAAACGAATAGATGTATGCTGTCATCTGCCCGCTTAAACAGATCATGCCTTTCAAAACTGCCTCTAAAGTTTTTCTTTCGTTCTCCGTTTTCAAACCGTTCTCCGTCTTAAAGTAAATTGCAAAACGTTTCCTTTGTTGTTATTCTGAATGGCGTCTGTCTACTTCCTCTTGATCAGGGTAAATACTATAGGGGAAAACTATAGCTATAGCTGCAACTATGAACACCAAATCAAAAACTGTGCAACTTAAAATAGGATAATTGTGTGACAATTTTTGCAGTAAACTTAAAGTAGAAATTAGAAAAAAATGACTGTATTGCCTTTTAAATAACAGGAAACATTAATTTTTTAAAGAAACTAATTAGCTTCGTATCGAAATTTGTCCAGCGAAATGGAGCTAAAAGTCAAACTGAAATAGCAAAAATTCGCCACACAACCTGCGCCGAAGCGATGCGTGAGCAATTTAGATGCAGTTGTCTTACGATCGTGCTTTTAACTGCTCTTATGAATTAACAGGAACAAAGTAATAAACAGAGAACTTGTAATTTTCAGAAAAAAAAATTATCTGAAAACCAAATGTTGCTGTTCTCAAATGAAATTCGCACTACATGTACAATTCCAGCGTCATGGTCTGTACTCTCAACTAAAATTAGACCAACGCTATACAACAAAACTGTCTCGAACCTGAGCGTGTTTCCTAAAATATTTGCTTTAACTTAACATCAACTTGACTGAAACGTTAATGACACAATGCTAACTGATGCATTCCCATTCTAAAACATAATTTCCTCTGCTATAATGTTCAAGAAGTACCTTACGTGCCGGGCTAAAATCCTGTAAAAACTTCGCTCACTCGGTCACTCTAGCATGCACTATTCTACTGAGCTCTCCGCCGCGAAGTAAACAAGGATGAAGTCCTTGCCGCGAAGTAAACAAGGATGAAGTCCTTCAAGGCCAATTTATCCCTTGACTCACTTTCCCTCAAAGCAACAACTGATTTCTACTTTTCATTTGTATATTTCAACGGTTCATTTAATTTTTGACCTTGCAAGAAAGGAGATTTGCTCAATTTTACCGCGCTAGCTTTTTGTTGGCGTGCACCAATGGGCAAATGGTTGATGGTTGATTGACCAATCAGAGCGCGCGCTTTACTTTTGTTACGTTATAGAAATATGAATCAACTTTTATATTGTAAGTAGACCATGTTGCTTAACTCTCGGACTCCTTTTATACTGATTCAAGAGAAATCGCTGAATATTGTGCAAATATTTAGCTCAGCAGTTCTATACTTTACTCAGTGATTCACAGGTACCCCAAGCTCACGAGTGAGAATCGTTGTTGCATGACAGAAATATTATAAGGGTTTGTATGGAGATTTCAGCGATCTTTATTTAAGGGTCAAAAATAGTAATACAAATTTATTGTTTTTTCTTAACATTTTTGGCCTTTAACGAACAACGGCAGAACTAAAACTGGCTGGAATGGCTCCAGTGAAACGGCCAAAAATGCTAAGAAAATACCATAAATTTAAGACAAGGAGACAATTAAGGTAAGGAATTCTGATGTATTTTTATTATACTATTATTGACCCCTAAATAACGATCGCTGAAATCTCCATACAAACCCTTGCAATATTGAAAGGTTACACATGAAAAAACGATTCTCTCTCTTCAACTTGGGGTACCTGTGACTTATTGTGTCAACAATGACAAATTACCGCCCAGAGGTACCGTGTTTCGTTGATGAAAGAAAATCCACTTTTGAAAAAAATGTTAACAACTTTCAACCAATATATACCACTGTATAACCGATGAATTATATGAAACATGTAGGGAAGTGGATGGGGAAGGGTAAAGAAAACCGAAAATAATTTGTTATGCAGGCCAACTTTTCCAGGCCAACTGCAAAATATTTCGTGTAAAATTGAGTTTTATTGGACAAGGAAAAAAGGGAAAACGTTTTCATTTCAATCATTTCAATTACTACGAGGTTTGTGCTCAGACTGCTCAAGGACAGAGGTTGAAGCAACTCGTGAAGTGGTCTGTTTTAAACATTTTATTGTTAAAGACATTCTACTTACCGTATTTATTCGAATTAGCCCCCAGCCTCGAATTAGCGTCCACCTCGAATAAGCACCCACCCACCCCCACCCCACCTCCCTCCCACTCCCACTCAAACGCAAATAAGCGCCCATCCCACCCCCTTTCCCTCTTCCACTTCCAAAAAATTGAATAAGTACTAATAAGAGACTTCCTTGAAGAAGGAGTTTTCTTCAGAGTAGTTTACAGAAACCTTGAAACCTTCGTTTTGTTAATACCATTTATTGTTTGTTGCAAAATAAACATAATACACTTGCTGAAAATGTTGAGAAATTTAATAAGAGCCCACCTCGAATAAGCGCCCATGCTCAAACTCCAAAAATTTAAAAAGCTCCCAGGGCGGTTAATCGAATAAATACGGTATTAGTTTTCCGTAGTTTTTATTAATGGTGTAACATCTGTGCTGGAGATTGTTAGACAATGATACAGATGAGAAAACGGCCAAGGTCACAAAATTTGTTATTTTATTCTGAGGACCTTAGAAAAAGGGTTGAGCCCCTAATAAGACTTTCAGTTTCACAGTAACCAAGAAAAACGACTTGACATGTCAGGGGTACAGATCCCTGCAAATGTCCCCTCAGTCGTCCCTGCATGTATTCAGGGTCCTGGAGTGTAATTATTTAGCTCCTTCCCCTACAATAGGAATTTTCAAGGTTTGCAACCATCCTGCACATGAGAACCTTACTGTGAAGACCACTTACAATACAAGGGACTCCTCATTTTTAGGTTTACAAATTTTTGTTTTCGCATTTAGAGGCTATGAACTCTGATGGATAAATATATTTTAACTAGGGTATCTAAAAGATAGTAATGCTGCGGCACATTCTGTTGATACTGGCATTAGTTAGGCAGTGAGACTTAAAAGAATCAAAAATGACATTGAATGACCTATTTACATGTTGGAAAGTACTAGAATAATTACTATCAGTCTATAGAAAGAACTCGTGGGAACGTTGTTTAGAAAATGATCAAGTGGTTATCAACTCTGGTTTTCCCACAGGAAATAACAGAAATTCAGATTGTTTATCCATATATTTGATATACGGTGCACGATATTTTCTCTGGAAACACAATACTTTTCTTACTGTTTGTTGCACTTTATTAAGTAACAGTTATTTAGCTATATATTTATAGAAAACAACAACACAAAAAACGGGAAAAAAAAGAAAGTGGGAACAAATAATTCGGTAAGACTCGAACCCAGCACCTTCGACTCGACGCGACTACTGAACCACTACACCACAGAGGCTGATTATGTAATTTTAGGGAAGAGTCTTTCGTTTTATTCCTTTTCCATGAAACTTCCGCCGGCAAGATGATCGCCAGCCGCATTAACCGAGCTATTAACAGTGAAAAAACAATGTAACGCATATTCCATGGCAATGAATGAATGAAAGAACACAATTATGCTTTTCAAAACGCCGATACACGTCCTGGTCTGCAAAGTAGGACACAAAACATACGTTTTGTTATCTCGATTTCCGCTGTTATTTTGAAGGGAATGGTCAAAATCACATCCATTTTCGGCTCATACAGGTTCTTAAGAATAGCATTGCATGACATTTTCTCACTTTTATATCACCTTCTAGCAAGCTGGAATCCCCCCGTGTTGCGGAGTCGAAAAGCAAATGCTCATCTTCTCGTCAGGTTTAACACCTGGACGAGTCAAAAGCTTTTGAATTGAAATCCAATCCCCAAGTTAACCATCGTACTCATCTGAAAGACTCCTGCGTGTCTTAAAATTTGGTAAGACCTCTAACCGTGCTGTAGAATCGAACTGAGCAGCGAACGATGCACTTACTTCCCCGTGTTTTTATTTGAGTTGTTCGTGGCGCAATGCACCCTGGTGAAATGCAATGCATTGTGGTAAAAAGTGTGGTTAAATGCAATGCATTGTGGTAAAAAGTGATGAATTCGAGAATTCGTCGCCCCTTATATATTTCCTTTAAATCCTGATTATGTTGCTGCTCGCTCCCTTCGGTCGCTCCGCAGCAATAAACGTCTGATTAAACTATAGTGATTTAATAGCTAAAGTTTAATGTCTATCTATTTAAGTAAAAGTGAAATCTTAAGATAACGTGACGCAACGAGCTCGGATACTGTGTAATGTTGACACAAACATAAATCAATGATGACAGAACTCAATTAAATAGATAGAACCTGACACTTCACACAGTCATGTGCCTCGCCTCACTAGAGAACCATCACGCAGATGAAGCCTGTGAAACGTACGTACGGAAGAGTTACCTTCTCAGACAGTATCTCTAGAAAAGACTTTGTTGCAGTCCTCCCATTATTATATTTGGAATTCAATTGATGCGAAGAAACGTTTTAGCTTTTAACCCTGTAAGTCCCAATAGTGAACAACATCAATTTTTTCCTAATAATATCCATACAATGTTAAGAGGTAAGGTTAATATGAGAATTAACAAAATGATCGCATGAGGGAAAATGCTTTGATCTTTATCAAATTCTCTCAACTCATCCTCTAAAGAAATGTATAGAGATCATTTTGGAGAATTTGTATGTGAATAATGGAGCTTAAAGGGTTAAAGAAAATGGCAAATAGCGTGACATATAAGGCGTCTAATTTAATACTGAATTACGCAACAGGTCGTCGTATCCGTTTACCTCCAATCACATCACGCGACATATTTTCGTAGTTAAGCATGGCGTCCCTGCTTACTTCGGTTTACAATTACCTCAGCCTTGGCAATGTTTTTCTGCTGTTACTTTTGCTGTTCCTTCTCCATTACCTGATGGTGCTTTACGAGTTCAGAAACATGCCACCCGGTCCACGCTTAACAACCCTCCCCGTTCTTGGAAACATCTTCTCTCTTGACCATAAGGCGGAACGATTTCCGGAAACCTTTCTAAGGTCAGTACCTCTAGTAATTAAAAATGGTCAGTACGGTGGTTAAGTCAGGTAGTTAAGTATACCTGGGGTACGAAAACGCAAAGCGCAAAGGCGTTGTGCATTACATGATGAGAGTTTTTAA
Organism: Porites lutea; assembly: GCF_958299795.1. Classification (NCBI taxonomy): domain Eukaryota; kingdom Metazoa; phylum Cnidaria; class Anthozoa; order Scleractinia; family Poritidae; genus Porites; species Porites lutea. Next base: position 10,651,856 of record NC_133201.1, read on the forward strand.
AATGCAAGACGTATGATTCCCTAGCAAAGCAGAGGTCTCTCACGGCGAGGCAAAAACGCTGCTGCAAGCAGGGAAAACGCATGACAAATGCAATTTACTGTCAACATTGTGCTAAGAAGTTTATACATGTAATCTATGCAAAAATGATTCTACTTGCCGGCGTCGCTACGCTGGGTACCAGAGGTTTTTTCTCGCGCGCGACGAGGAGCTTCGTTTCGTCGGCCGTGGGCCGACACGTGTTTGGCCAAAGGCCGAAGACACAAGCGGCGAAGCCGCGAGGAAAACCACTTTTCGCGCGGGTCACTTTAAGACTTAACCAAAACCGGAAACCGCCCATGGAAAGCCTCTCGCACCCAGGGTGCGGCGTTGCATGCTAGAATCAAAACGATAGAATAACAAAATACAAGTTGAACCTCTCCACAACGGCCACCTTTGGGACAGAGGAAATTAAAGAGGCCGTTACAGAGAGGTTTAATATTGACTGTCCGCCCATAAAAGAAGTGGCCGTTGAAATATCCTTTTCAAAAATGTAACTGGTCTTGTTTTAATACACCACGTGAGAAAGACGTCCCTGATAGAAGGGTCACTGGCCTACTCGAGCTTCTCTAGGCGAGCCAACTCTTCAAACATTTCTCTGTAAAACGTGGCGAACCGCTTGTACCAACAACAACAACAACAATAACAACAAATACGAAACAAAAAGTGGGCTCCGCGGGTCACCCCTTTGTGACGGTAGGGTCACCCTCCTAGCCTGGCTTAGCAACTTGGTCAAGGTGAGATAATTAGAGCATGTGCGAGGGCTGTTTTATACAAACAAATTACGTGTATGGTATGCAAGAGCGCTGTTGCGAGAGAACGGTTGAGCGAGTGGCTTTCGTGACTTTCTCATAGAGAACCTACTTGCAGGCTATTGCTCGCAGAAACGGCTCATGCACGAAAGTTATAGCCTCCCCGCAGATGTCCTATGGGGTTCGTTCGTCACGCATTCATTTCTCCCCAACGGACGACGTCCGTAGGGGAGAAATGAATGCGTGACAAACGAACCCCAAAGGACGTCTGCGGGGAGGCTACGAAAGTTAGCGTTAAACATAAATAAATAAACAAGAAGAATAAGAGAAGAAGCACATCCCCCTCCACAAAAATTTGATGGAGGAGTATGGTTAAAAGCATTGTTTTTCATTTATTTCCGCCCTTTTTCTCAAATATCTAGCAAAATCTCATTCAATCATAAAATGACTCAATTATTTTGGACTTCTTGGCTCAATAATTTTTGGAGAAGTTTTGGCTTCTCTCTTTTCGAATGTTTTCAACGCAGAAAAAATAGAAATATTGTATTTTGGGGGTTGTTAAAAATTAAAATATGAAGGGAATAATTAGTAAAAAATAGTAGATAGTCCACTACCACAATAAGGTGCTCGTGATCCTATAAGCGGACTAACTGGTTGATGTGTATACCTTCTCTGCCCTAATTTATTTCCTTCCCAAATCTACATCACTCCCTCACCCTCCCCCTAAAAAAAAAAACAAAAACAAAAACAAAAAGAAAAAGCACCCAGACTGCCCTCTTAATGGTCGACCATTCACTTGCCTATCGCCACGAGAGGAGTTTTCGCTGCGACTGCAATCAACGAAAGCATAAGCCCATCCTAAAGAGAAATGAAACTTCTCTTCCCCTGGTAAATCAGTTCATTGAGCTCTCCATTTGCAACGCAAAACCCTTCCTTTCACTTTCCTAAAACTTTTACATTGTAGCCTTCAAGACAAGTACAACGGTATTTTTTCCGTGAAACTTGGAAGCTTCAAGGCGGTTATGGCAAGTTCCTCCGAGGCTGTCAAAGAAGTTCTGGTGAAGAAATCGGCTGATTACGCTGGAAGACCGCAAATGCACGTTTTTTATGTGTCTACACTAGGTATGTTTAAAGTTCAGTCCACGGACGCAACAACTCCTAACATTGTTGAGGCAACAATGTTGGGGGTTGTTACGTCCGTGTTGGCAGAGGTGTGGAAGCGGATGCAACAACTTCCAACAATGTTGGACCAGTAGTGCATCGTGGGAAGGATACAACCTATAAGACTTTGTAAACTCCGAGAAGACCCCGCGTAATGCGCGTGCGTGGCCCCAACAATGATGAAAGAGTTGTACAAACGGGTCCAAAATTGTTGCGTTACGCTTCGGAGATCACAAAAGTTGACCCAACGATGTTGGGAGTTGTTGCGTCCGTTTGCACGTACCTTAAAGAATTTAGTTTTCCCGATTATGTACCTCTGGATGAGCTGTAACAGCTAAATTCATCTTCACCCAAAATCCAAATTTATCTGCCTTAATTAACCGTTTAAATCCTAAAATCGAAATCGAAGTTCTCGCGATCGCTTGTTAACGCAATAAATGGAAGTAGAAGGGAGAAGTTTTTCTAGGTATAAATCCATCTTGTAAGATCATATCCATAATTCTTGTTGAGACTACATTCTTTCATACAACAGTAATGTAACAAGGAGAAATTTGATGCTGGTCACTCTTTGGGCTATAAAAAGGGTGAAAACAAATCAACATAAACCTGATTAACTAACAAATCAGTCACTTTTTTCGCGGCGGATGCCTCTAGGTGACGATGATTAGCATCGTCTGAGTATGAGGCGTTTCTGCGTGGAAAGAAGGAAATAAAAGCGCTTTCTCCTAAGTAAGGCCTTATACTCGCACCATGATCAACCTTTTTTGTATGAATTGATTGACTAGATAGATATACATTAGGTAGGGTCACACAATAGGCAGTCACGTTAGAAAATGCAATCAACTGTTCACGTACAATTTGTGTATTAAACAAACAATTCATTAACCTGCGAATAGAGCCGGACAGTTGTATCTACTCGCTCCTCGCTAATAGGGATGTTTCGTGGGAGACACGTCTGCGCCTTACCGACAGAAGTTCCTTACTGATGACCCAAAGCCTGTCCAGAATAATTGATGGGCGTGGTAGTTGTTTTCTAGCTATGTTGTTTACGAGTGATAGACAAAAGACAAAATTCATAAAGACTGAATTTTAACGGGATATATCATTCTACTGCAAAACAGACAGTATTCGTCGAATATGTTCTTCAGAAGAAGAAGCAAGTGAGTTTTGCTGCCGCTCGTTCGCAGAAGAACTTAAAACTCTACTATAATAAAGACCAGGAGAAACGTAAATCCAACAAATTTAAACTCGGAACACCATGGCTACAAGTTTAGTTATGAAAACATTGATTTACATCATCAGTATGGAATAAGATCATTGAGAACGAGCGCTGCAGGCGGTCATCTTGACCGAGTCGAACTTGAAGTTGACTGGTCTATCTCCGCTACTTAGGGGACGGGGCATGGTTTGGGATGAGGCGAGGAAAATTCGTATTCTATTAACATGCCTCCCTTCTCCGACGCCCGCCCCAGTGGGTTCATTTGAAACCAATTGCACAATGACTACCAGTGAGGACTCAACCTCGTTCCCAGGTGCTCTCTCCTCGGGTAGGAGAGAACCCTGGAGGCGAGGTTGGTGAGGACTGTGAACAGTCTATCTCTCCCGCGAAACGTTCCTCGCGAGCGAGGAGCCACTGCTTTGCAGAAGTTTCATGATGCAAACTACCGTATTTATTCGAATAAGCGCCCAACCTCGAATAAGCGCCCACCCCCTCTTCCTCCCTATCAAACTCAAATAAGCGCTCACCCCCACCCCACCCACTTGAATGAATAAATTCTAATAAGAGACTTCCCCAAGGACCGAGTTTTCTTCAGAGTATTTTACAGAAAGCTTGCTTTGTTGCTTCTTCGCGTTTTGTAATTAGCATTTATTGTTTTGTTGCAAAATAAACATACTTCACTTGCTGGAAATGGTGAAAATTTAATAAGCGCCCAGCCTCGAATAAGCGCCCACTCTCAAGGTCCAAAAATTTAATAAGCGCCCAGGGCGGTTAATCGAATAAATACGGTACTGCTTTATGGTAAGCAAACAACGGTTTTCGTATTACAGGTGGGAAAGACATAGTTTTTGGTCAAGGTCCTGCTTGGAGGTTCTATCGAAAACTGTTCACAACAGCTTTGCGCCAATACCTCTCGAACTCTCCTCTGATTGAACAAAGAGTCACAACACAGAACAACAAACTGGTAAAGGTCATAGAAAAACAAGCTGGAAAACCTTTCGATCCTGCAGATTGCTTGCAGAGAAGTGTTGCCGACGTTATCTGTGGAATTACTTTCAAAGACGGCACCGACACAACGAACCCAGACATGGACGAACTTCTTAAGCTAAATGTTATGTTTGCTGCCAGCGCGGATGACGCTCAGTTGGCTCTAGTCCTTAATTTTTTTTCGTGGGCACGTCACCTGCCCTTAAATGGATCTGATCGTATCATCCAGCTATTTTTTAAGATGCACGATATCATTCGAAAACTACTCAGGGAGAGAAAAGAAACTTTTGACCCGACCGAACCAGTGGAAGATTTTATGTCAGCATTTCTTAAAGCCTAACACGACTTCGAGGAAGAATGTGAGAACGCTGAAGAGAGATCTGCTCTGCTTTCTGAAGACCACTTCATCGCGGCAATTGAGGATATGTTTTTTGCTGGTTACGAAACCACCAGCACGATATTGAGATTTGCCCTTGCTTTCTTAGTCAATAATCCAAAATACCAAGAAGAAATACAACACCAGTTAGATGAAGTGCTTGGGAGTCGCAGACCCTCGTTGGACGATCGCCCGAAATTGCCACTCGTTCAAGCAACGATCTTGGAAGTACTGAGGCTTGGAAACGTTCTGCCTCTAGCAGTTCCTCATGTAGCGGTCAACGACACAACTCTCGGCGGATACCGTGTCCCGAAGAGTACAATTGTCTATCCTAACACAGAAGCTGTTCATCTTGATCCCAAATGTTGGGACAACCCGACCGTGTTCAATCCGTACCGCCACGTAGACGCAGAAGGCAAGCTGGTCACCAACCAAGGAAATTTCTACCCCTTTGGAGCTGGTCGCCGCTCTTGCGCTGGTGAATCTCTGGCCAAGGTTGAGCTGTTCTTGTTTTCCTCGTGGTTGCTGCAGAGCTTTACTTTTGTTCCGGGGGACGGACATCCCCCCAAACCCAAAGCAGGTCTTGTCCAGTTTCCTTCTTCCTACACCATACGTGCCATCAAAAGGAAGTGAACTGAGCATGACATTCACCACTTTAGGAACGAGAAGGAAACTGAGCTTAGGTAACTTTCGCAAAGACTTCTGGTACTGTTACTAGTCGATCCCAGAATCAATTGCGACACAGTCATGTCGGCTCTAGTTCCCTTTTCTTTACTTGTTGTTGACGAGGCAAATTTACTACATAAAGGACTCTCTAACAGACTCTAATATTACGAAGTGACGTTCTCATTAAACTGTTAAAATTTGTAACCAGATAACTCTTTCCACCTCTTTTGCTTTTGTTTTTCTCTTGATTGATGGCCCAAGCGCAAAATAAGGATCCGTTATTTACTTTTTTTATCATTTTGGTTTCTTTATGTGGATTAAGCAAGAAAAAAAGCCCTAATTACAAGAAATTCATTTTCAGGGCTTAAAGAACAAACAAACAAACAAAGCAATCGAAACCGCACTATACAAAAACATTTGATAGCTTTTTCGTTGAGATAGCCACACTTATAGCAGCAGATTTGGAGAAAATCACGTTTATGACGATAAAGTGACTACCGGTATTCTAGCCGAGATCGGATGACATCATTGGCCCCCAACTGCGCCATTTACATGTTTCTCATAATATTTTTAAACACCATATTGTAGGCAATTTCACAAAAAAATAATTAAAGGTAAAAAAAAAAAAAAAAAAGAATCAAAATATCGTATTCAACGAACTGTAGAGCGGGTAGTCCAACTATCCATCCCTCCAACAAGTCCGAGGAATAAATTAATTCCTGGTCGTCAACAACGATTACATAAGATCAAGAGATCAGTTTTATTAATATGGCAAGGAGAATCGCTTGCTTTTCAGTTTCTCTGCAGTAACTATATACTGTGGCGAAATACACTCCTTGGTTGGCCAGTTAACATGAATTTCGGTCTGACTTATAAATTCTGTTGTCTACCTTTCCATACCTCTGCCCCGACTTAATATGACCCTTAAACTTTGAATTTTATGAGAGAATGTTTGGGAACAAATAAAATATCCTAAACGATAGAACTTGAACGACACAAATAAAAAGTCAGTATTTCAAATCCGTTTAAAATATATCGTTTACAGCGAAATTCAATTATAACTGTAACTGGGCTCTGGCTCAACGGAACTGTCGGACTCCATCAGGAAAAAGAATCAATCGATCGCAGTAAACTTCTTCATTTTTATCACTCTGTTGCCATGACCACTCTTTCTTATTTTACTGATTAAGCCGCCAGTAACGTGGGAAAAATTCGATTTACCAGGATGGCAAATTCTTTCGTGCAGCCGCACCAAAACTGAGCGCGAACGACGAATAGCAACTCTCGGTACATACTTTTTGCTGAGGACGTAAGTATATACTCAAGTCTCATTTAGTGCAAAAGAAAGTAAAAGCCATATTTTCGATGAACCAAATTATGTATTCATATTTACATAGGGTAAAAACCACCTCTTTCAAGTTACATGAGCTGACACTGAGGACCCTTGAATAAAAAAGGGGCCAAGAAGGAGAGAGAAAACATAGGGGGAGGTCAAGAATGTGGTTCAAGGGGAGGGGACATTTTTTTTTTTAATCAAAGAAATAGTCACCTTTGTAAGATTTTGCTGGAAGTGTTAATCATTTCTTTTTGTTTAATGTTAAGGGCCCGTAGTTGAAAAAAAAAAAAATCAGTTCTAATTGAAGTATTATATGGTCTTCTTTAATGTGATAGCTATTTGTAACTCGTTCCTAGGCCTGTTTAACCTAACACAGCGCTAAACCCTGGTTTTACTTGCCATTTTCAGGTCTTGGGGGAGGGGGGAGGGGGGGGGGATGGGGTTCTTGAAGAAATTTTGATTTTTCCATTTTTTCCTCAAAAGTGAGGAGAGAAATATACTAGGCATGGAGGAAAGAAGAGTTAAGACTGATCACACGCAACATGGTGTGATTAAAACCCAGCTGGGAGACTACGCATTTATGCCCCCCAAATTAATTTCATTTGTCTTGAGTGGAAAAGAAGAAGAAGAGAAAGAAGAAGAGTAAGTTGCATTAGGATACCAGCTTTACACACTGCGCTTTTTCGGTCTTGAGTGTCGGCTGATTAAAGTGGGCACTGAATTTTTACACTTCCTTTCAATACACTTCGCTGCCACGTATAGGTAATATAGAGGTTATCAAAGGACCAACTACGTTTTTTGTAATACTACCCTTAAACCATCGGACATACAAGGTAGGGGGTGAGCAACCTCGTCCCCAAGGCGCTTTCCCTGGCTTTGGAGGTGGGGCGGACACCTCCAAAGCCAGGGAAAAGCGCCCTGGGGACGAGGTTGGGGAGTGAGTGCAATCCCTGGAAGGTTTCTTTGAATCAACCACCAAGACAAGTCATCACATATCCACACTTGGCGTCGGAGCGGGAGCTCGTGCGCAATACCAGTACCAAAAAAAAACAAAATAAAACAAAAACAAAAAAACTGAATGACTTTTAAAAACCTCATGTAGCTAGTCTGCATAACAGCTACGTGAAATGACCAAATTCAAGGTTTTGTGGAGAACGTGAACGCAATATAATTTTCTTTTCTCAATCAGAACTTGAACCTCCTCCCCTACAAATTCCAAACGCAGCTATCTCGGTTACTTAGTGCAAATTTAACTAGCCAATCTAGTTTTAATCATATGGATTTTTCTTTAATAACTTTGTCGTTTGCATCGCCCTTAGTTAGCTTTAAATGACTAGACTTCCTCGTTATGACCTCTGGACCATAAAAAGGATTACAAATCTTCTTTGAAACATAATCAATTTTCCTTTAATTTGTTGATAATGTGATGTTAAATTTGGTGATTTATGTTAACCGATGCCCTTAACCGCACCCGCACCCGCGACATTGCGACATATAGACATACTCCCCTTAATGCAATCTGGAGGGCTGGCGTTGCAATTCGTCTAGCCTTTCACCCAAAACCTGCCTTACAAGGTTGAAGCCACTGGCGACTAGGGTCCCAACTGGTATTAGCTTCCAATATCAACATTGCATGCATGCCTCAAACACTCATCACTTTCGGTCGTTTATATTTGTTTGAAGCTTATGACACTGGCGATAATATAATGTTTATTCATTACTATGGGATCCCTACTAGGAATCGTTACCTTACATTTAAACAATTGTTCTTTGGACTTGTCCCGGTGACTCTATAAAAAAAAACTGACTATTATACAAAGCAATTACCTTAATAAGTTTCTTATTCCCACAAGTTAAACACAGGAGACTCATTAATATACAGTTCATGAGTCATATGAAAATCAACTGGGAGATCTAACGATAGGTAATTTGTCTAAAAAAGCTAAACGGCATATCTGTATACACTTCTCCATTTACTGCAAACAATAACAAAGACTTTAGATGTTCACAACGGCCTTTTGGCTTCGTCTCTAACAGTCTCTTTACTCCGCGTGAAAGCTTAGCTCTGAGGAATCAACATAAATTTAGCCTGCAGTCAGTCAATCAAAATCGTATAAAGTTAGACGATTTAAGCAATAGACCACACTTTCTATGGGTTTACCGGCGTGATAACCCACGCGGGATGTTGGGAGAACACGAGAAAAGCTTGTAAATCACGAGCCGAAGGCGAGTGATTTACAAGCTTTTCGAGTGTTCTCCCAACATCCCAAGTGGGTTATCACGCCGGTAAACCCATAGAAAGTGTGGTCTATTGCTTTTATAAAATAACTTTTAGTAGAATGGAGTATTTTAGGTAAAAAATATGGTTCTAGTACCGTGATCAAGTCACGTCTTCTCTCTAAAGTCATCATAAGCCAATCATGACTCACGATTTAATAGCGTTGAACTTTCTCAAAACTCAGTTCAGTCAAACAACAAACAGCAGCACTTCAAAACACGAGTTTTTGCACTCATTACATGATAACTTATGAAAGCTGTTTTACAGGAAAAGTCAACACATATTCATGCGAACGTACAATGAAAGAATACGTTCATGGTTTGTTTACTACAGAAGTAGGAATTAATTGAACATCAGACTGTACGCAGCTGTATTTTGTTGAGTCGATCCGTAAGAATTTCGTTGTTACAGACGGAACTTGCAGTTATTGTAATAGAGGACTTCATTCACTTTTAACAAGCCGCAGTGGTTTAAGATCTGTTTTCTGGACTTTATTATGATCAAGAAATGCTGCGGTAACGACGTGGCTGCATTTGCGAAGTTGTCGCATGTAACTTTATATGCACGTACAGCGACCGATGGAAATATGTCAGTGGTGGAGAAAGGTTTCTTTGCCGTAGCCACATATTGGCGTTAATATTTGTCGATTCGTGAAGTGAGGTGGTTTGAGGTAGGTTATGGCATCGATATCACCGACTAATTTGTGCAAATGTTGGAAAAAACCAGCCCGAAACTCTGACATCTTTCATCATCGTTGGCAGCTTGTTTACAACTTACAGCGGCCGATTTTGTACATGTACCATATATCTTGATCAGAGATCTCTTTTTGGAACAATTTCTTTCATTAAGAAATTTAAGTTGAGATAAAATAAATCAAGAATGCTAAAACTATCCGTTTTGTTGCTTGTTGGCACATCGTTAAGTTTTCCTAGAGACTTTCTACACCAGAAATTCACACAGTTGTGGTCTTTGTCTGCGATTTGGCATCGTCGTGAAATGTAAACTGTTTTTCAGCTTTGTACTTTATAACTTCCAAAGCTATAGCAGCAGCGAATTGTGACGCTCAGTAATAAAATGTGGAAACCAACGCTTTTAATATTAAGAAGGGCTGGGTAAGTAACTTGTTCTGTTTTTTAGCCTTTCTAAAATCGTTGTCTGCAGATCAATAGCCGGTTTTGTTTATGGCTCGTGGTCCGGATGCCTTTTTCTATGGGTTTACCGGTATAATAAACCATAGGTTTTTGACCAATCAGATCACGCGTACTATCTCAGTTATTTTATAAGTGTTGACTTTTCCTGTAAAACAGCTTTCATAAGTTATCATGTAATGAGTGCAAAAACTCGTGTTTTGAAGTGCTGCTGTTTGTTGTTTGACTGAACTGAGTTTTGAGAAAGTTTAGCGCTATTAAATCGTGAGTCGTGATTGGCTTATGATGACTTTAGAGAGAAGACATGACTTGATCACGGTACTAAAATCATATTTTTTACCTAAAAGACTCCATTTTAATAAAAGTTATTTTATAAAAGCAATAGACCACACTTTCTATGGGTTTACCGGCGTGATAACCCACGCGGGATGTTGGGAGAACACGAGAAAAGCTTGTAAATCACGAGCCGAACAATAACCCAGTTCTTAAAGTAGTTAACTAATAATAACAAATAGATCTCAACTCTTCAACGAACAAGGCCGCTTTATCAGATTCGCCCACTGTTCTTTGTCAAGCCTAACAATCTTTCTGTTTCTTAAGGTTGAGTTCAAATTTTTCAGTTCTCGTTGGTAGTCTTCACAACTGAGCCACTTCAACAGTCTGGTACTGGACCAAATTAATTCACAAGTCTCTTAAGACCTTGGCGATAATTACTGCTTGAAATAAACAAAATAGTCGGATTTATGGCACAGTTTGCGAAAGCCAGATAGTAGCTAACAGTATAACACACTTCAAAACTACAAGAGGATCGAATAAAACTTTTCGGTGCCGAAAACAGCTTTATCAGCAACATGGTGTAAGAGGGTATCCAGCAAAGAAAAAACGCTAACACGATAGCGATGGCCATTTTCAGCACGTTTCGATTTCTTTTTTTTCGCTGTTCTTCAGCATTGGCCGACTGTTCCCCTGGATGTGCCTGTTTCTTAAGTTTGATCAGGATGATGGAATAAATTGCAACCAACAAGATCATTGGGATGTAAAAGAACACGCTAACACCTGCCAGCATGTAAGTGACCAAGCTTTTTTCTCCGAAGGTTTCCGCCCACAGACTCTCGCACTTCATTTCTTCTGGATTTTCAACGAGTTTGTAAGCAAACAGCTGTGGCGAGGTAACGGCCATCGCCACAATCCACGTTGTCAGAATAAAGAAAGGACACAGCTTGCGACTGAAGAGTGGGGAACGTAGTGGAACTACGACAGCTCCAAATCGATCAACTGCTATCAGAACCAAACTCTGAACCGACACCAAGGAGGATGCCTCAACAAGAAAAGCCAGTAGCTTGCACAAGATCTGACCAAGAAGACCACTAATAAGCCACGAGTCAACGTGTAAGTGTAATAGCCGCATAGGGAGCAAGAATATTGGAAACAACAGGTCAGACAGGGTCATGTTTGCGATCAAATAATTTATCGGCTTTCTTAAGTTTGGTGTTTTGTAAACAATGATTCCGATGAGAGAGTTTCCAACCAGCGAAACAATGAGGATCAAACTTAAGGCAATGGTTTTTCCAGTTTTCGCTGCAGCCGAATTTATTAGACTGGAGCAGTTCCAGGAGCTTAATACATTTGTTGTTGTGTTCATGTCTACCACTTTACCAGTCTCTCTAGAGGTCTGTTCTCGTAAGGCTTAAATATTCTTCAGCAGCTGCTGTTTAAAACTTCCCGTACTTACCCTAAATGCTGTACTAGTAAACCATTGAACGCCTTTCATAAATTAGCGCCCCCGCTAAGAGTTTTCGCCTCGTTTTCCTACCAGAAAATTATAGGTAAGTGTTCCAGGCGCTAATATATATTAAGCATGAAAATGCCTTCAAGATTGTTCATAACTTTTGCGCACTTTGTATTTGGTAATTTCTTTTTCTTTCTTTTTTTTCTTTTTGTAAGGATATCTTTTTTTTGTAATGATATCTTTCGATTTGAATAATGCGCTAGTTTCGCTATTTTAGGGATGAGTATGACAATTATTAGTCAATGAAAATGCAAATGGTGAAATAGAAAAAAGGCAAAAAAAAATTTCTGTCATATACACTTTAATGAGCTTTTTATTCAACTGCGAGGATCATTTCCACTTTTCATAACAATTTATGTTAAACACTTTCTTTTGTTATTCTTTTTTTTTTTCTTTATTGACAATTAGTTTTGTCTGCACATGTCTGAAGATCTTAGGATAAAGGGAGGAGCCGTGCCAAACTCATTTCACCGTTTTTATTATTATTATTATTATTATTATTATTATTATTATTAGTATTAGAACGAGTCTACCTACGAGTCTACCTACGTTGTTCTTTATACATAGAATCGATCAGGAGCACCCAACTACTGTTATCAGTAAAATATCTGTTCGGAGAAGCACATGTTGCCTAGAATTTTCTTTTGTATGAGGACAGCTAAAAATGTCTAGATGAACGTTCCATTCATGTTCAATTTTGGAAAGTTATCTAATAAATTCCCTACAATTTTCTGAAGTTTAATTTTTCACATTTTACTACCCAGCTTACACTATTTTTCTTAGAAAAAGGAAACCTAAAATTTTCGGATTCTAAAATGTAATGGACAGAGGAATCAGAAAAATTCTGACTTTCGTAAAACGTTAAATTGCACCTAAAATTTTCGGGAAAATAATACTGAAGCCCTTGCAATTTCGAAAAGCCTCAAGTTCCCTTAGGATGACCGAACAGGACGATGGAGTAAAGTAACAAGAACAGAACAAATGGGATGTAGAAAAACATGATA
>NC_133201.1:10674607-10749607 GCF_958299795.1 Porites lutea
CTTAGGTGTGTTTAGCTTAACGTTGACCCACAGTCGAATACAAAATTAGTTGAGGTACTGACACTTTCAGTCTTTTGCTAGATTTGTCATTATCTTATTATAAAAAGGGTTATTTTAGCAAGCCCTCCTTCCACTACCACACTCATAGCCAAACAATATTTTGCCACTGTTTAAGTTACTTGATGGGTGAAAAAGGCCAACTCGGGTTGGCGGCATAGTGGGTGTTCATGCAGTATTTTTTCAAGACTTGCCCTATTTTTTGACTATCGACAGTATCTCCTCAATTTTATCTCTGATTGTAGCTTTAGGCATTACGCAAATTATATCTCGCTCACATTTTTGCAAATCAGATTAAAATATTTTAATATTTTATATTCTTCTCCGATTAGTTAATTAACTTTATGTATAATCCATAATCACTTGGTTAGCCTCAAAAGCGCTTGTCTCGTCCGAAGTCTGTATCCTTGTTAATAATGTAGTAATCAGCCTTCAAAATATTACATTTTCTTTTCTTAACGATAAAGATATCAGGATTACAGTTTTCTAAATAGCTATTACTCGCGCACATTTAAGGGAATCCAAAACAACCTCATTGATTCTGGACTCCAGACCTTGGATTCTGGATTCTGGATTATTTATCAATGGAAACTGGATTGCGCATTCCAGTCGTTAGTGGGATTCCGGATCCTTTGAGCTGTTCTCGGGATTCCAAATCCGAGGATTTCGGATTCCACAAGCAAAAATTGTCGGATTTTCGGATTCCGGAATCCGGATCCCTTACTTGGTGCGATACTAGAAGGCGCAGAGGTACTTATTAGTTGTTCCTGTATGCTTGGGACAAGATCACAAGGTAAGGCCGCGCCTTAATAATCTATCGATGTCCCTTTTTATATTTAGGTGGTAAAGACATCATTTTGGGTAACTGTAGTCCTGCCTGGAGGTTTCATCGCAAAATTTTCACCACAGCCTTGCGCCAGTACCTCTCAAATACTCCTCTGACAGAAAGTCGTGTCAACACACAGGCCAAAAAGATGGTGAACTTCATGAGACAGCAGGATGGCAAACCATTTGATCCAGCCGAGTGCTTGATGCGAACTGTCGCTGATGTTATTTGCGGAATAATATTCAAAGAAGGTTGCGATACCATGAACCAAGATCTAGAAAGGCTTTTAAAACTCAACGCAAACTTTATAGCAAATGCAGGTGATATTCAGGAGGCTACCATTCTGGACTTCTTTCCTTGGGGACGTTACCTACCTGTTAAGTCTTATGACCGTATCTTTAAAGTATTTGATGAAATACACTCTATTATTCGTAAATTCGTGAGAGAAAGAAAAGACACATTTGATCCAACCGAAAAAGTGGGAGATTTTCTGGCAAGTCTTTTAAGTGCCCAGCATGACCTCCAGTGTGAGAGCTATGAAGAAGAAAGCCGGGCCCTCCTGTCTGAAGACCATTTCGTGGTCGCCATCGAGGATATGTTCCTTGCTGGATATGAAACCACCAGCACCACACTGAGGTTCGTCATTTCCTTCTTAGTCAGATTTCCAGATTATCAAAAGGACATTCAGCGCCAGTTGGATGAAGTTGTTGGCAGTCGAGAGCCGTCTCTAGATGACCGTCCAAATCTGCCTCTCATCCAAGCCACGATTTTAGAAGCACTTAGAGTTGGAAACGTCCTGCCTCTTGCAGTATCTCATGTCGCTCTTACTGATACGACACTTTGCGGTTACCGCGTTCCCAAAGATACCATTGTCTTTGCTAACATAGAGTCTGTGCATCTTGATCCCAGCTGCTGGGAAGACCCTGACGTTTTTAATCCATACCGCCATATTGATGTAGATGGAAAGCTAATCACCAATCAAGGTAATTTTTATCCATTTGGAGCCGGTCGCCGGGTTTGTGCTGGTGAATCGCTGGCTAAAGTCGAGCTGTTCTTGTTTGTCTCTTGGTTACTTCAGAGCTTTACCTTTATCCAAGTGGAGGAGAATCTTCCGAAATTAAAGGGAGCTTTTGTACAATTTCCTGATCGATACAAGATACGTGCCATTAAACGAACGTTACCAACAGGCAATTAAATGAGGTATGTCACGAGGACATTTCTGAATGGTTAAGATGGAATCCATGAAATTGAGTGATTCTAATTATCAGTGGACGAAAACCTTGTACCAGAATAATTTAAACAATATTGCATTCTTTTTAACATTTTTCAAGGGCTAAAGATGTAACTGGTTATTTGTAATAACACCAAAGAAAATTCTTTAAAACTTGTGTAGTTTGGCCCAACTTCTTCAAGTCTCAATCCTTGTCCATCCTTGCCATCTATTTCAACAGAGGACAGAAAACAGTTAAAATGCCTAATATAGTCTCGAATAAGAAAACTGGACCATTTTTTTGGAGTTCAATTGCCTCAAAAAAGATTAAGCTTTATTGAAGCGATAGCAAATAGCGTGAGATAGTTCCTTTAATGTTCAAGCCAATCACTCCACATAATAAACTTCAAAGTTATTCTATAGAAGACACGCAGTGGTAGTCTGAGTCCATATAAAAGACGCACTATCCTTCAAAGGGATAAATGTCGAAGTTTAGCATTCAAATTAACATAGTATAAAACGTAGAATACAATTTCCTCCTTGAATTTCTGTATTTCTGTACTTTTGAACTCTAGTTGAATCTGAGTAAAATGTGGGTCATTATTTGTTATTAAGTGAAGAGAGTAAAAGCATGCATTGGATGAGAAAAAAGACAGTTCAAAGTTGATCAGTATATAATTTCCCATTTAACGTTATATCAAAAATTGCAATGTTTCGGAAAGAAATCCACCCAGATTTAAGGCAACGTTATTAGTCTTGGAAATGGTAAGCGCGATGACCGAGTGGTTAGTACTTTAGAATCCGTATCGAAAGGTCCGGTTTTCAGGCAGTGCCCGGGTCTTTGTGTTAAGGCACTGAGCGAAAGACTTAATTCTCACCTCCAACCTTGTGTATATAAAATGAGTAGAGGGGAATGTAACACTGAGAGTAACTTTGCGATGGACTGCCATTCCCCCTAAGAGAAAAAGGAAATATTCCCAGTTGCTCCAGGTTATAGAAAACGGGTTATGCTCTTTCCTGATGAGCCACTTAAAAAAGGTAGTTTGCTAAGCACGAAAACAGTTGGGATATTTCTCACTTGTTGATATGTTTCGGTGCGTTCCAGATCGAATTGGAATTTGGAAGTGTTGGCTTTTGAGGAGAAAGGAAAACCAGAGAGCCCTTACTAGTAAGAAAAACCTCTCGAAGCAAGGGAGAAAACCACCAATCGGGATTTTGAACCTTAAAATCCCAAATCCAATAAGGTCCCAATTTACACTTAGCACTAAGGATCCTCTAGACCAATAGCCCACGTCCGAGTTCCAAAAACCCCCACTTTCAAAGTGAGGCTAGGTGCACAACCTTTCTTGTGAAAATGAGTTTTATTTGCATGAGAAGGAAAAATGATTTCCATATCAAAGGCTGAGCACCTACCCTCGTTTTGAAACAGAGGCCCGAGGGAACTCGGAAATCAGTGGCCTATTATATTAATTAGTGGCCATTAGTGCCAAATACAATTAGTGGCACATTATATGAATTGACGAGTGGGAATATAGTAAAAGCGTAGTGCTGACATATTTGTCGCACAAACAACTTCCAGTAAAAATTCAAAAAAAAACTTCCAATAAAAATTCTTGTTCTCACTTATAAGTAGGGGACATGGCGTTTATTGGCATGCAACACTTGTATACCCCAATTCAAAAAGTGTACACATTCCCTAAAGCAATACCTGGACACTCCAAAAAAAAAGGGTTGGAAGCAGGTTTCCTTTAACTAAATTTAAGTTGTTAACGTCTGATTTAAGGTAGCTTCCGTAGTCGAATAACATTAATTGCTAATAATTTTATGTCTGAACACATCAACACTTCAATAAATGTGGATTGAACGTGCTCAAAGAAAGCATATCAAACCGTTATGCAGCATATAAAATGTGGAAGACGAGGTGGACAAATTTGTCACCTTCTCCCTGCCCATAGATCCTAAACGGATATTGAATACTTGTCTCTAGAGTGCAGAAAATGGGATTTGCGCCGGTCAGGCAGCCTTTTAAACATTATAGCGACATCATTAACTTTATTATCAAATTTCAAGATTTTACTTTTAACTTTCATCTGCAAAATCCATAAAACCTTTTAATATATGATAGAACAAACACCTGGGTATTGCAACGATTGGCCTGTGCTATTACCAGTAAACTAATTAAAGAAAGGAAGAATAACACTCTGCGCAGCGTCTCAGTTATATGGTGAAAATCCCTAAATGATAGGGAAAGCACCAGCTGAATGACGCTATCCAGCCCCCCACTTTAATCATTATGGTGTCTTTTTCTGTGGTCACCTTCCCATCTAAGAAGTGCTTTGCAAAGGCCATGGCATAGGCGTAAGCTATGGAAGAAGCTCAAGACGATTTTTCATTTCCGTAGCCTTCAAACAATTCAAGTCTAAATTCCAGTTTAGCAAGCCTTACTGGGAAAATCGATTTTGTTTATGTCTCTATCTTGTCATAGCCTAAACAGACCGCTTTTACAATACAAAGGCCTCCCTTAATATACCTATGGGTGGGTGCGCAAGTTCACAAGGAAGCATGAAACAGCCCTCCCCCATTAATAAACCAGCATTTAATGCAAATTCTCACCTGGGGCAAAATGTTCGGTCAGGGAGGAGAGAATCCCACAGAATCTTATACTAATGGACGCGTGGAAAATTTCCTAGATCTGTTTGTCTAAATTTTATCCTCCTCTTGATTTTCAGCTGGAACCAGGCTCCCTTTTGAGCCCAATGTAGTCCTCATATTTCAGATATAACAGCGCGCCCTTTTCCATCGGTTGTCAGTACGGGCTACTTTCTTAAGTTTATTTTATATTAAAGGGGCTTAAGCCCTTGCCCGAGTGCAAATGATAAATTTTCCGTCACTACGACATTTTCTCTAAAACCCATGGTAGCACGACGGCTCGTCTGCTTTCCATCAAAATGACGCTGTTTCACGCGCGTACATTTCTTAATATTGAAAAAATCTCGTCATCGCAGTCGTCGTTATCTTAGAATCTAGAGGTCTCTACCGTCTCGTCTTATCCGATTGAAGTTCTTTGTGAAATCATGATCTGCAAATGTATTAAATGCAAATGAATGCATAATCCATTATCTCTCGTAGCCTGCTTCTGGAGTACCGTTCCCTTGCCTTCAAAATAATTTACAATAAAAGGTACCAAAGCAAGCACCTGCCTGGCTCGATGGTCAGCATGTCGGGCTTTTAGTCCAGCAGTCCGGGGGGTTGGATTCAACTAGTTGTGACCAGTGGAGGATCTAGACCTTTAGATAAAGGGGGGGAGGAGGGGGGGGAAGGAAGTCGGTCATCCAGACCCTGAGATGAGGGGGGACCCGGTCTCAAAATTTTTTTTTTCGGTCTCATTTTGATCTAAAAATTAGGGGGGAAGGGGGAACGGGCCCCTAGGCCCCTCCCCTAGATCGCCCGCTGATGACCACTACCGGATTTGTTTCTCGGTTGCTCCGAGTTCAAATCCTTGGTCATGGTTAACTTTCAACTACACTGACAATTAAAAAAACTTGTTTCAGCCCCAGAGGGCCAATTCAGCCCTGCGCGCCAAAATCTAGTTCAGCCACTCCTGAGTCCATTTGAGCACAATATAAGTCAGAACAGCTCCATCAAAAGGCTTTTTTCGGCCCACGCTGGGGCCCATTGAGTCCAAATCAGCCTTAGATACAAATTGGACTCTATTGGCAGGTCCTGATTAAGGGAGCCAAATTGGACTCAAAAATAGGACTGTTTACTCACCGAAACGGCCCAATTTTAAGGGCTAAACTGGATCTTTATGACTTACAGTGTAGTTTAGCAGCTAAGAGCACTTCCACTACAAAAAAAGGTGCAAGTCCTTCAGAAAGAAAACTTCATAAAAACTAACAAGTCTCTAAGAAATGGTGTTTTTCGTATGGTTCTATTCTAAGGAATGAATGTTGGGCTATACCCACAACAAGCTAGATGATATTAATTTTAAGGATTTTTATTTATCGAGCTCATAGGCAGGCAATTCATGTGAGCACTGTTCTATAATATCACACATTCCACCAAACTGTCATTAATTTATCACTTAAAAAAACGGCACTATGATCTCTAAGATATTACTTTAAAAATGCACAATTTACTTCGGGTGGCTGATGCTTTTGATCTCGTGACCCTAACATTTCCTTCGTAGGGCTGTATCATAGTGGGTTACCGATTTGGGGGGCAAAACTAAGCTGAAACTAAACTAAATAGCCTATTTTTATTTATATTCTTCCATAGTGAACCGTAAAAGAAAGATATCGAGGGATAGTGCCAGAGAGATAACAAAGTTTGGCCAGCTTTGGTATTCTTTTCGACCGACACAAAGCATAAAATTGTTGTTCCGTTTCCTTTCTAGTGATGGAAAGCAAAAGACACGCGTTTACAGTTTAGAAAGATTTCTATTGTGGTATGATTTCAGCAGAAACCGAGCCTTTGTTCATCTTCTTGGGATGACACGTATCGTGTAGCTAGTTGGAAACTGGGTAATAGATGCCTTTGCCTTAGGAGGATGCCCTTCTCCAGCGATGAAGGTGAAGTTGTGAACCAGCAACGCGACAAACAGGAACAACTCAATTTTCGCCAAAGATTCACCGGCACAAACCCGACGTCCAGCTCCAAAAGGATAAAAATTCCCTTGGTTGGTCATCAGCTCGCCATCTGCATCAATATAGCGGTATGGATTAAACAGGGTGGGGTCTTCCCAACACTTGGGATCTAGGTGGACAGACTCTGTGTCAGCAAAAACAATGGTATCTTTAGGAACACGATAGCCACATAGGATTGTATCAGTAACTGCAACATGAGGGACTGCGAGAGGTACCACATTTCCAAGTCTCAGTGCTTCTAAGATTGCAGCTTGAACGAGAGGCAGATTTGGACGGTCATTCAAGGAGGGCCTGCGATCTCCGACTGCTTCGTCCATCTGGTTCTGCATATCCATTTGATACTGTGGATGCTGAGCCAAGAAACTCATGATCCATCTTAGTGCGGTGCTGGTGGTTTCGTAGCCACCGACAAACGTGTCCTCCATACAAGACACGAAATAGTCGTCGGAAAGAAGAGCAGCCCTTTCTTCGTCACTCACACATTCTGTTCGGAAGTCGCTCCTGGCTCGAAGCAAAGCTGACATGAAATCACCTACCGGTTCTGTCGGATCAAATGATTTATTTCTTTCAGTCATTAATTTTCGAATGATATTAAAAATTTCATAGCAATTCTGGTGAACGCGATCGTAGACTTTCAGTGGTAAGTATTTTGCGAAATGAAAAAAATCTAACAAGACTACTAACTGATAATCTTTGGTACTACTAAAGCGATGGACATTCAGCTTGAGGAGACGGTTGATATCCGGGTTAGTTGTGTCAGAGCCTTCATGAAACGTAATTCCACAAATGACATCGGCGACGCTTCGCTGCAAACAATCTGCAGGATCGAAATGCCTCCCTTGCTGCTCTTCCATAAACTGAACAAGTTTCTCAGCCTGGGTCATGACTCGGTTTTCAATCAGAAGAATATCCGTGATGTACTGACGCAAGGCCGTAGTAAAGAGTTTCCGATAAAATTTCCAAGCGGGTCCAGTTCCAAAGACGATGTCCTTGCAACCTGGAAATAAAAACAAAATAAAATGAAATGAATAAAGAGGGACTTAAAATAATCAGATGAGTGGTAGCGTCTGTACAAACGATCAATCCTCGCATAGCGATACCCTTGTATGTGTGATTCGATTCTACGTTAACTTTGTCATACCAATCAATTGTCATTCAGTTATTCTTCCCATTTTGTACCCATTCCCATTTCCATTTTATCTCATTCAGAGTTACTACGTTAGTACTGAAATGAAATAATTTGACGTCATCAACGACCTATGGAGAAGGGGAAGTTTTAGCAGTTGTCTTTAAATTCATTGGACAAAACTGACCTTTGGTCTCACATTTATTCACATATTGTACTCCCAGGCTTGAAAGCAGAGCTGGCGTTAGTTCAACAGTGAGGAGAAGACTGAAGACTAGAGAGGCCGAGGTGACCGTGTTAAAGATACATATAGAAAGATACATTCGGATTCTGGAATCTGAATTTTTGTCTTTGGAATCGGGAATTCAGAGTTTTGGAATCCGTATTTTAGTTCAAGGCCTTCCGGAATCCCGTTAACGATTGGACTCCAGAATCCAAGTTCTGATATGACAACGAATTGACCTTATTCACGATGCGCGCCATCTATGCTCAGGGGGCAAGCCCCGGCGGAGGAGGGTACTCCCTTATAAGGGCTTAATGAGGACGTGCGGCCAGCCATGGTATGTTTTTCGGGATTTTTGTCTTAAACAGGGTATCGATTTTATCAATTTTTGTCTTAAACAGGGTATCTTTTCTTAGACAGGAGCCCACAACCCTGTTCTTAGACGATAAAGAGCCTGCGTTTATGTTCTACTAATTTATTAAACTGGGTATCAAAAAACGGAATTCTGTCTTAAACAGGGTAGGAAAATCAGCGATTTTTGTCTTAAACAGGGTCAGGGTATGAGGGGCCGAGCCGCACCTCACCCAAGGATATATCGAGTACCCCCCCTCCCCCGGGGGGGCAAACAAGTGATAAAATCTGCCAATACAATAAATCGCGGTCGAGTTTGTTTATTCTACACCAAAAAATGAATAACTTTTTATCTTGAAGACGCTAATGGCAAGTTATTAGTGAAAGTGTTTATTGTAAGTTATCTGGAAGCAATAGCAACCGTAGATGTCCATTCAGTATGTAATAATGACGTAAAACTCGTCGAAACTCGAACTGTACATTTTGAATGAGTATTAGATGGCCGTCTTCTGTTGATTGAATAAACAAATTCGACCGCGATTACTCGTTGAGAAACCACGTGACATTGCTAATATCCCATCGATCCTAAGGCGCATGCAAAGATGACGGGTATCGTGAATAAGGTCTATCCAGTTAATCCAGTGCCTGGAATCCACTAACTGCCTTGGATTGCGATACATAGAACCAGCATACCTAAGGTTCGTTCTTTCAAAGAATATGTGCGTTGTCTCCCCGCAAAATCAGCGGATCTTGTCACGAGTATCTCTTTGACTGCCTCCGGTGTTGAAGCCATTACCAGCTTGTGGCTTCCTATTCTCAGGGACGAAACACCACCGTAGTTTTGTCGAAGGCTGCAATTTCAATTCAAAGTAGGATTCAGGATCAAAAAATGCGCTGGAGGAAAATAAGTTGATAAACAGGCATGTAAGAAAACCAACCATTTGAACCAACGAAGGAAAAGTTCAAGTTTTCATATCAGCTGGGAAGAGTACGTAAATCTTTTTCATGTAGTGAATAGATAATGATGACAGTAATAATAATAATAATTTTCAACCGGTCGAAAATTCTTTCAGTGGCGTGTGAGCATAGAAATTAAATATTCTCGTAGTCTACTTATGAGTTTTATTTTTCCAATTCAGACAACGTGATGCTTGCAGAAAGGAATTTGCCTTTTGTCCATTCATTAGTTATGCACACATATGCATACAGTGTGGAAAGAGTGACATTTGAAAGAAACATTTCGCTGGGCTAACATCACATGATCTGAGGTGGAAAAGCAGAACATACAAGCTCAAAAAGATATATTGGTCTTAGGAAACTCAAATAGAGTGTCTATTTTTCAAGCCTTTCCCCCCACCGCCATGAACCCCGACTAGCCCCTCCCCTTCCCATTGTACTTTTGAAACCAAGATGGCAGCTCGTTAATAAGCTCTCGGTCACGAAGACCCTAGGGAAAAATAAGGAGCTGGTTACAGTCTATAATCTAAGTTATTTCAATGAAAACTATGACATTAAAAGTCGCACAGCGATAACACGTTTTTATAAAACTCTAAGAGTTCGCTTTCACTATTTCAGAAAGGGACACTGAAGAATTGAACGTGCATGATTACTGGTACAGATCAAATACATAATAAAATTTCCCGGCTATAGGTTTTATGAGTATAGCCTATAGTGCATATATATATTATGGATTCGTATTATACTAACCTTCGAAAACGGTCGCTTAATTTATCCGCTCTGAACTTAAGACTAAATATGTTTCCAAGCACAGGGAGAGCCGTAAAGCGAGGACCAGGTGGCATGTTTCTGAACTCGTAGAGCACCATCAGGTAATGAAGAAGGAACAGCAAAGGTAACAGCAGAAAAACATTCCCAAGACTGGTGAAACGATAAATGAGATCGACTATTAGCAGCATGACAACGAAATTGCGCGAAACCGTGATATACGCTCACGATCTAGTGAGTCAAGTATAGGCTGACCCCTGACTAATGAATGCATTATGCTCGTAAAATATGTCAAAGACCTCTAAAGCCTTTTGTCAGGTGGACAATATGGATTTACAGTGATTTATGTAAGAGCACTCACGCAAACGTGATTGTAAGAAAAAAACAGAAATAATCATTTTTTTTTTTTAAATATACTCCAACGCTTTCATGAATTTACAAGCAATCATTACAAGTTCGAACAAGTAATAGAGATCACTGTTAGATCTAGGAAATAAATAATTTTTTATCTTCTCTTTAAGTGCTTTTACCAAAGAATTAATTTACATTACGCTCCCGGCAGCATACAGCGAGATACAATATCATTAACAAAAACAAAATACAATAACTTTGAGTGGTCATCAACTGATCAAAATATTTAGCACTGAGGGATGGGGGGGGGGGGGGGGAGGGTTGTGGAGAGTTGTTCCCACCCCTACCCCATACTCTCTTCTCCCTCCGATCCCTTTGTCGCTTTTCACCAAGTCATTCGTACCCTGTGATTTAAGAGGACGCCCTTTGATCGTCCTAGATAAGTTGAGAAGACGGATCTTCCTATATACGCAGTGGCCGATCCAGGGGAGGGGCCGGGGGGGGGGGACCGCCCCTATTTTTCGACCAAACTGACGCCAGAAGGGCCGAGAAAATTTGCTTTTTGAGGCTGTTCCCCCCCACCCCTTATCTGAAGGTCTGAATCCGCTACTGTCTACATCCCTTCCTCTTCCAATCATTTAGGAAGAACGAAGAATTGAAGAATGTATGTGTAAATAGGCTTATTGTTAAATCTCGTATTTTGTCTTTTTTTTAATATTTAATATATCCGAATATATTTCTTAACGAAGTACCAGAGTGATGTCCTCATCGACTACAAGAGTGCTCAACAGTTGAACTAGAGCAGAGTACAAGTAGACTGATGGAACTGGATTAGATATTGAACATTTACTGTTACTCAGAGTTTCCTGCCTCTTGCGAAGCAATCATCTGGCAACTACCAAAAGTAACGGTTACAATCAAAGATATTCAGGAAACAACAATAATATGTTGCATCAGTAGTCTGTTTATATATTTCTGACGTAGTCAGACATTTCTTTTCTGTTTTATCCTTGAATTCCTAGACTAAACATTTAGGAGGAATAAAATTATTATTATTATTATTATTAGTAGTAGTAGTAGTAGTAGTAGTAGTAGTAGTAGTAGTAGTAGTAGTAGTAGTAGTAGTAGTAGTAGTAGTAGTAGTAGTAGTAGTAGTAGTAGTAGTAGTAGTAGTATAGCAGTTTAGAAAATTAGCCACATAGGACGCAAAGCGTAGCCTACGCTGCTTTACAGGCATTCAACACTAAAAAGGTGATGAACGAGTTAAATTTACACTGGTGCAATTAAAAAAATCCTAAGGAATCCTAAAACTAATGCAAACAAGGTTCACATAATGAAAAAAAGTAGGCCTATGCAATCCTATATCGATATATGCATTATATAAAACTAATGGCCAAGATTTGTATAATAAAAATGAAATATTAAAGAAAACCTAAGGCTTATACTGTCCACTATCTATGTTACTATACTTGAAATGCGGGTCCATGGCTTTACTTAGTAATAACCTTTAATGTCTGCGCAATGTTCAGGGAGGTGGGCAGAGCAGCCTTCTGCATCCTCTTCAGAATATCACTCGATTGCGCACCAAAGATCTTACTCATCTCGACTTCTAGCTCCTTAGACTAACCCCCTACTCCACCCCCCAGCCCCCCCCCCCCCCCCTCAAAAAAATTGTCCACGATGACGTTCAGCTGTACGATATTGTTGACAGAGTACTGTTTGGTAAGCTCCCACAGCGGTGGTTGGTACTTCTCTGTCTTCTCAGAATCCTTCTACAAGCGATTGTCCAACAAAGGACAGTTCATTTCCACAGTCAACACCCTCATCGCCTTGTGGTCTACAAATCGCGCGTCCCCCCTGTTGGCTCGAACGAAAGTGCGTTCTGGGTAAACAGAAACATCCCAGAATACTTGAGCGTCTTCTGGCTCTCACAACGATTTAGGCTCCACCCGTGAGTACCAAGGAGGAACAGAGTCGACAAGCTTGAGGTCCCTCAGCATGGCAAAGAACAGCACCTTTAGTGCAGCATTATTCCTTTCCATATACTTAGTCTGCGCCAGCGATGAATATCCCTCCAAAACGTCAGCAAGGCTTTCTGGTACCTTACTGCACATTCTGCACTTGGTGCTAATTACATTTGTTCTGAAGTACCGGCCTTATAAGCCGCACAAACTCTGGTTGGTAAGAGCTGCTCATAAAGTTCCAAATTAACCCCCTGCGATAGTATGAGTAGGAGCGCACACCCACCCACTCAACCGGGCGAAACAGCCGTGTTCACTCAGCTGGTCGTCCTCCCATCGGGTGTGGTCCACAGCAGACGTCCTTGCAATCTCTGGTCTTCCATACCACTAGTACGCCTCTGTTTCCCTCATTTTCTTTGCATTGCGCCACTCCTGACTAACTAAACGCATAGAAAAGCCGACGCATACTATTTAATTCTTGTCCAAACTGCGTGCAGCTTCCTCTTCGTCCTTTACCACACAAGAAAGACTGGTCTCAGGCTATAATGTAAACACCGTGTAGTGCCATTGAATGAATAGCGTGATAACCTGAGAAAACAACCGACATTTCGCGACGCCACCATTGGTTTCCCTGCGAAGACGTTTGAGAAATGAGCGCAGAAAATTCTATACTTATGACGCGTTACTACCTAGATCTGGGTAGTCAGCTTCTGATTGGTTGAGGCAAATTTCCCTCTTGACACGACCAATTACTGAAGCACCCAGTTCTTCAGATCTGGGTAGAGTGACGCGTCATCAATGTGGAATTTCTGCATTCATTGCTAAGACGTCATTTGACGGGGAAACCAGTGGTAGCGTCACGAAATGTCGGCTGTTTTCGCCAGCTAATAGCGTATGTCATTACTAACAATAGGAAATGCCAATAAGTATATGTATACTTTGCGGTTACCTAAAAATTTTAATTTATTTATTGTACAAAACTATATATCTTCCGGACCGATCCAGGAAGTTTTTCTTCCCCTCAAATTAATTGTATGCTAGGAATATTTCAGTTAGCGCTTAGATAAAGATGTCTTTTTATGGCGCGTATTTTGTACGGAGCAGGAAACTGAGTAATGCTTAGAATTCCCTTCAAACTTGGTGGGTGGCCATCTATTTCAGGGACGAAGGTGAAGTTATAACATAACCAGGAGACAAAGAGGTACAACTCAATTTTAGCCAAAGTTTCTCCGGCACAGACCCGACGACCAGCTCCAAAAGGGTAAAAATTACCCTGGTTGGTCATCAACATGCCGTTTGCATCAATATGGCGGTATGGGTTAAACACGGCCGGGTCTTCCCAGCATTTGGGATCTAGGTGGACAGATTCAGTGTCTGGAAACACGATAGTATCCTTGGGAACGCGGTAGCCACAGAGCGTCGTATCAGTAGTGGTGACATGAGGTAACAAAAGAGGCCCCACGTTTCCGACTCTGAGAGCTTCCATGATGGTCGCTTGAATTAGGGGAAGGTTTTGTCGGTCGAACAGGGAGGGGCCACGCCTAAAGACTACCTCATCTAGTTGACGCTGAATGTGGACTTGGTACTCAGGATAGTTAACTAAGAAAGCGATGACCCATTTTAGTGTGGTAGTCGTTGTTTCGTAGCCGGCTCCGAACATGTTTTGAACAGCATTTACCAAATAGTCGTCACTGAGAAAATCTGATCGCTCAGCGTCGCTGTCAAACTCAGCCTCCTTTCTAGCGAAAAGAAGCCCAGAGATGAAATCTTCTACAGGCTCAGTGGGATCAAAATTATCCTCTCTTTGTCTCAAAAATTTTCGAATTATGTCATGCATTTTAAAGAAAGGCTGTATAAAGCGATCGTAGGCCTTGATGGGCAGATATCTTGAGAATGGAAAGAAATCCAACATAGTTACTAGCTGAGCTATGTCTTCATTTTTCACGACTTGTTCGCAGAGTCGCAATAATTCCTTCAAATCTGGATGCGTAGTGTCATAGCCTTCACCAAAGGTGATTCCACAGATGACATCAGCAACACTTTGCATCAGACAATTCGTGGGATCAAACGGTTTTTCATGTTGGTCTTCCATGAATTGTACCAGTTTCTTGGCTTGTGCTGAGATTCGTTTTTCGATCAAAGGAATATCTGAGACATATTGGCGCAAGGCTGTTGTGAACAGTTTGCGGTGGAATTTCCAGCCAGGGCCATAGTCACCGAACGCAATATCTTTACCACCTGTATAGGAATAAAAAATGTTGCTTAATTTTAGTTTTAACCGCCCAAGGATTAGACCTCAGTCGGTGCAGGGTTTGACCGGGAGAGCGGGAGGTCGCGGTTTCGATTCCCGCGGGGCCGGGCCAATACTCAGTGTCCTAAAATAACTGAGAAATGGAGGTACTCCCTTTGCACTGCAGGCGGCTAGACCTTCGAGTGGCTCGGATGACCATGGCCTCGTAAAATTAGTGAACGTACATCGGGCGAAAAAGTTTTCCAAACAAAATTAAAGAACCCCTGAGAGGATTAAGAGAAGCTTATGAATAAATTCAGGGTAAGTCCTGTACATATAATACCTACCTAACGTCCTTGTAACAATAGAGTATGTTTGTGGTCTTCCAGCGAATTCAACGGACTTCTTCAGGAGCATTTCTCTAACGGCTTCAGGAGTTGAGGCCATTACAAACTTGTAGCTTCCAAATTTCATGGAGAAAACACCTCCGTACTTTATCTTTAGACTATGAAATAGAATGGAGAAAGAACAAAAAGTGAGCCACCAAGCGACGTGAGTCATGGGCGAAATAATGCGAACACAATAAGCCCATCTACCGCACTTTCCCTTGAGCCAAGTTCTTGAACTACTTGACCGGGTACGCTCGAGTAGAGAACGAGGGGCAGGTTTTTATTTTTATTTTTACAAACTTCGCCAAAAAATAAGATGAGTGACACTAAAAAAATGTAGATATATTCACAAGAGTACAGGCGGGGGCTTATGCAACAGCGAGCGCCAATTATCATTATCGCTAAAATGTGAAAAGTACAATATACTATCTAAAAACAACAGGTAATGTTCCGTCCTAAATTATGGGCAGCGTTACAGGTCAAGCATATAGATTTTGAAAGAGCGAGCGATTTATATGGCCATCAGGGATGTAGAAAGCGACATGAGCTTGGTTCTAATAGACTGTAAAGGACAGCTTTAGAACAAGCAACAGATAGTCCAAGGTCTGCGGCAAGAGCATTCAATATAGTTCTGTCAAAGAACGATCTTTGAAAGGTTGTTTTTCTTTTTTACAGGACCTGATTAAAAATAAAGTGATACTGAAGGCTTTCCCTTCAGTCCATGCAGTCACAGTATACCACCAAGTTGCATTTTCGCGGAGAGCTCTTATTTACTCATTTTTCTTTCACCCTAGTTTTCGAACCTTCATAAGGTAATCCAAATTCCAGAATATGGGAAATGTTTGCTGTGAAATCCATAAAATCTTCGGCTGTGGAATCCGTAATTTTACTCAAGCAGTGTCCAGAATCCAGTTTCCACTGTCAATATCAGGCCCCCTCTAGAACCCAGAATCCACAGCCTAGAATTCAGCATCCAAGGCTGTCTTGGATTACCTTGCATGAGGTGCTAGTAGATTATGTAATCGTCCGGATCCGTCTCCATCGCCCGAATCGTCTTAGCCTGTGCCAGGCTCTCAGATAGTTTAGTGGGAACGTATTAAAACGAGCAAAGCGAAAATAAGACGCGCACGACTTGGGAAAGGGGGCGGTGGCGGCGGGAAAAATGGGAGAGAGAGCCTCCGCCGCCCTGTCTCTCCCCAGCCCCCGCGCGTTTTTCGCATTTCTTATGATCATGATCATGACAGGCAGTCGAAACGCTCTTATATGGAAATACCTTGCGATGCGTGCGATCAATAAGACTGAGGCAACGGGCTGAAAAGAATTGAAACCTTTTTGCAGGCTGCCGGTTTCCATGATAATCGACTGGATCGTATCGATCAGGGGCACCCAACTTCAATTTTCGGAAAATATCTGTTCGGAAGACGATTTGAGATCTAGAATTTTCGAAACATTTGTTGTAAAATTTCTTGCTTGCCTGTCTCTCCTAGGATTTTCGAACATCTAAAAAATGGTATAATTGTCCATTTTAAACGGATTTTTACCCTAAAAAGGTCATCTAGAATTTTCGGGAGCCTTTTTTTCTGGCTGAAATTTTCGAAGGTAAGTTTTGATCCCTATAATTTTCGGATCACTAGTAAGACTTTCAGGTAGGTAATCCGAACAGATCAAAAATTTCTAGGGGATCAAAATATGCCTATATCTACTGTTTAAATGGTAAAATACGTTTAACAATGCTATGTTCAGTTTAAGTGGTTTTGAGCTATATTCTGATCGATCGTTCAAATCATGCCAGGGGATCTCGCCAGCTTCGTTGATATTGGACCGGAAACAATGTGCAATCAACCCTACTGAACTGCTGATTATCTGTAATGGTCTGAAAGCTGAGGTTACAATGCCGGCAACAGTGATGTTTTAATACTTTGTAAAATCCATTTTACGAGGGATTTATTCCCAAAATATTGTTTTGATAATATAATGACCTAAGACCTTAAATGTATAATACGATAATCTTGTATGTGGTCATCTCAGTCATAATACGGGCGGACTTAGTCATTACATAACTAACTTACTAACTTTCGATGCCAGTCCTCGCCTTTGCTTTTGCACGATTTCCCTAAGATACTTTCAAAATACGGTTTTGTTTAGTCTATTTGTTCTTCTGACAGGCTATTAAACTAGAGTTCGAGTATGATATACTTGAACAAACAGATCAGCAGTATAAAAACATTACCTGTCAAAAGCGCTGGTAAGTTTCTCCGCCTTAAAGTCTAAAGAAAATATGCTGCCCACCAAAGGCACAGTCATCAGCCGAGGTCCTGGTGGCATGTTTCTGAACTCGTAGAGCACCATCAAGTAATGCAGAAGGAGCACCAGAAACAACAGCAGAAAAGCATTGCCAAGACTGAGAAAATCGTACTCCGTGGTAAAAACAAAGTCCATGATCAGCGAAGAACGGAAATAGAATTTTTTTATCAACGCCACTCAGTCGTGGGTATAAACAGCGACCATTTCCTATTGTGTGATGTCTTAATACTTAACAACCGTTAAGTCAGCTGGCCTCTATTTTAAGCTCATAAATAATAGAACTCTTTGAAACCCTTTCAGCCTCATTAAGCTTATGCACAATAAGCAATCAAAACTATGTTTAGTGTCATTCTGAGATATAAACAGTTTGTTGTTTTTGAAAACAGGAAAGGCAGCAGAACAGTAACCTTAGATTTGAATCAACTTCTCACAAGTAGGATTTCACCAGTTTGAAACTCCAAAGCGAAAAATATGAATCGACAGATGATCGGATCGACTCAGCCTGCCGGCCGCAAACACAAATCAATCCCCCGTTCTTCCATGACATTTCATGGCATCATATTGGCAATTTTGTTGAACGCAAGACCATCTAAGAGTGAGAGATTTCTTTTTCGTTTTCTCCGAGACGATTCAATTTTACATACTGCGGCTTCATGGTTCATAGATCACGTGGTTAAAGGGTAATTGGAGGGGCGAACATTGCCGCTACAGTCTTTGTTTCTTGGAATCGAAAACTTGTTTGGTATTCGGCATACAATGTCCCTTATAGTAAATGTTTTTCTTGTTTCCAAATATAGTGTTTCTACATAATCCTGTCTAGCTCTGCTTTTTTTTTATTTGTTATTATTATTTTTATTAATTTACTATACCTCCTACTAACGACTTGTATCCCATGTAAGGTGTAGATCTTACTTTTGAGTCTATGGTTAAATGCAATCTTTTAGTCATTATATATTATTCAAAGCTGTAGAGCAGAAGACAGTGCATTTTCTATTGGAAAAAGTGTAGCAGCGCTAATCAAATTCATAGCGTTTGCCATGTCGTGCCTGTCTCATGGTGGCGCTCAAATGCGGGTCAAACGGCAATGAGGGATAGAAACCAGACAACGGTCGCCGGCTTAACTGCACGGTTGGAAGAAAATTGTTCAGGTCTCATTTGTACGGTGGCCCGTAAGGGACATTACAATTTTTTTTTTTTTGCTTAAGTTATCGCGCGATAATTTAAATTTATCGCGCGATAAGTTAAAATTATCGCGCGATAAAATGAATAGTTATCGCGCGATAAATACGAAAATTATCGCGCGATAAATGAGAAAATTATCGCGCGATAATCAGTCAGTTTATCGCGCGATAAATTTGCAGCATATCACATGATAAAGAGAAGCCTGACTCACGCTTTCCACCCACGTGTTTATAGCCTTTAATTCTCAGAGTTTAGCTTTTACAAGTATATCTTTGAGAGACCTTCCTTGTTTGTACGATATAATTGGAGGTTCTTTGTAGATCTGTCTAAGAAGAGGTTGGTTCTCTATCAGTTGCCAGTGTTTCATAAGAATGTTTTTAAGGCTAGCAACTCAAATTTCAAAGAACGCTTGATTGACAGAGGCTACCCACAAACTATGATAGAGAACCTTCCATCACATATAAAGTTCATAGAGAGGGAGTCTGCACTCCTGAAACACAACAACAAAGAGGAAAAAGAAATATTGCCTATCGTGACACAGTACCAGCCCTCAGTGTCTACTTTAAAAGAAGTTTTAATGAAAAAATGGAATCTTATACAAAAACATCCGTTACTTCGCCAGATTTTGAAAGAACCACCTCTCATTTCCTACAAGAAAGGAAAATCCCTGAAGGAGATGCTCGTTAGAGCTAAAATATAAAAGGTTAACACAAGGTTTCACGCCGGTATCGATTTGCGGCCTGTCACCGCTTGCATTTTCGCATGTTAACCTTTAATTATTGCGCATGCTAATCCGCCGGAGAACTCAGTCCTTTTCTGTAAATACATAACAAGAACATAACCTTTATTCACTTCACTTAGCAAAAGGGACCACTGTTGGACAATGAAATACTTTAAACTTGAAGCTGAGAAGTAACCTGGCTTGATTCTCACTGTATACACCCCTTTTTTTTATAAGAATATTGTTTTCCCGGGCCAGGCTGAATATTCTTATTTTTCCGCCGATTTTAGGCTGTAAATATTCTTGTATTATTCTTAATAATAGCTTATGACATTTCCGTTTTAGAATATATTAAGGTATCAATTATGGTTTTGTTAAATATAGTTAGCTAGTTTTGCCGTTTAAAGAAAGGAATAAATTGAAAACGTATATTTGTATTGTATTTACAGATTTTCACCACACGAAATTATATCGTTTTCAAAATCTCAGCCTGGAGTTTATTCTTAAAGTATTCTTAAGATTTCGCAAATTTCAGCCTCGATATTGTTATAAAATATATTCTTATAGAAGAAAAAGAGTGTAGTTTTGAAACGAGAGATACTTGAGTATATATATGTATAGCAATTGTAAATCTTAATTACTCCCCTTTTCCTTCAGGATTAAAAAGCTGTAATCCTTGCTTGGAAATTAAGCTTGGCAACTCAAATGAACCCTATTAAGCTGGCTTAAAAGTTAGACTATGACTCCTTCTTAGTATGATCATCAAGATAATGCATGCATACATGCATGCAACGTTCCAGCTTCTCTTTTTCATGTGATATGTTGCAATTTATCTCGCGATAATTCAAATTTATAGCGCGATAAACTGACTAATTATCGCGCGATAACTTGAGCAAAAAAAATATATATTGTAATGTGCCTTACGGGCCACCGTACATTTGCCATGATCGGGCGTTGCCTAGTTCCTGTAAGGCATTTTCCCAGGCCTTCTCGGTCAATTCATTTCGGTGACGTATCCGAAGCGAAATGGCCGCCACGTGACCCGAAATGCATTGAGGCCTAGGTAGTAGGCAAGATCGGTTGAAGGTAAAAGATAGTCTTTAATACAAGGGTGTGGGACCTCGAGTTCATGACGCAGTGTTTTGTTGTTGCACGGACCGGAATTCTCACTCTTCCTCGCCAAATGTAGGGGTATACAGTCTTGCACTCTGGATTCCTCGCCGTGGATTCCGGATTCCACAAGGTACTGGATTCCCCATACTTTGTCTGTGGAACTTGGACTCCGGATTCCAATCGTTAGTAGGATTCCGGATTCCAAAGCCCAGGGTTGCGGATTCCACCGGTAAAAAAAATTGCTGGATTCCGGATCCCACAATTAAAAATTTCCCGGATGAATTCCGGAATCAGGATGCCATTACATGGGGCGCTAAGTCTGTGGTTTAAATAGCCTACGTAGCTGACCGGTTTTTTGGTGTATTTTTTTTTTCTTTTGTGGTTCGTAAAGTAAGAGATTCAACCGCACGAAATCTTCTTCCCGCCTCCTCTTCCCTATCGTTTTTTGTTCGACCTCGCGCCGCTCTAACTCTTACATTGCGATCAAACCACAAAGAAAACCGCTAGCTCTAGCTACGCACAGGCCAGTGGTTTAAATCGTGTACAGTGTGAATTGAACCACCTTCCCCCGGAAGTTTCTTTTGGATTGTTTGTTTGTTTGTTTGTTTTGTTTTGATATTTCTTCGTGTTGCACATGCATAAGGTAGTTCTAATTTTTGAATTGTGCTAGTGTGGCTACTAAGCAGTGCATTCCGATGGTGTTAGTATTGACGTGCAAGGTAATTCTAACTATCAGTGGGTGCTGTTTTATAAGAATTACCATTAATCACGCTGACGTTTTTAAAGTGGATGATTCTAGCTAGCTTTTCAATTGTGGCCATTAACATTCTCGAGGTCACATTTTTCTATTTCTATGGTGCTGATCTACAGTCCTGGACAAAAATCCTTGGTAAGGAGATGCAGTATTCATAGTCAGTTCTACAATTTCTGCGTTCCCTTATAATCAGTGCAATTGTTTTTTGAAAATATCTTGCGCTTCTCCTCCTCTTCCCCCCGCCCCACCCTACACAAAGTTGAAACTTGGGAACAATTCTGGAAACACACATCTAACCTTGTTTATGGGGTGGGGAAGGGTTGGGCATGTTTGATTTAAAGAAAGCATCATAAATGCAGATGTGTCCCAAGACCGTGGTTTGTCCATGCTTGTAGCCTTTGCCGCCTCTAGGTGGCAGAGATAGTTCGAAAGAGGCCTACAGCCGAAGTAAAAGAATTTAACTGACTCTTCAAAAAAGGAAAGAAGAAAGGTTTGCGTTCATTTCCTGACTGTGTGGGTCCTTTTTTTCAGTTAATTCTTTTTAAAGTTTGCTTTTTACTTCTTTTTCTAGCATCTCCATTTTCCTTGCTAAATTATGATACTGTTAGCAGGTTGATTTATCAAAGAAGATTGACTCACTCGACCACTCTCAGAGAGACGCAGGCGCCAGCAGCGTTAGTTTGTTAGTTACTCAGTTGTTGTATAGCACCCCAGTAATGAGTTATCTTTAAATTGGCTCAAAAATAGGGAAAGTGGCCTGGCTGAGCTGCAACGCATGGGAAGAACTGAAAGAGAAACTGCTTGGATCGAGGTTTGAGGATTGAAATCAACAGGATGAAGGCATTCTTTCATCTTGCATGTGCCTTGCATTTCTTATGCCTCTGCTCCAAAGGCTAAAAGTAACAGACTCTTTTTAGACAAAAGCTCAGTGATACGTAACTATCACTCCCAGAGTCAGATACAGTCACGCTCATTGTGAAGTTCTAAGACCTTCTAACCTCTAGTCTGTGGAAGAAATTCTATGGTCTACGAGACCTCCCCAGCAGTAGTTACATTACACGGTACTACTTAGTAGTCAGAGTTTGCAGGTCTAACTTTGGAGTCTGTGAATAAAATCTTACAGATTTATGTATAAAATAATAATGATAAATTTAATAGCAATAATGATAATAATCATAATCATAATGAACAGAAAGAAGGAAATTTATCGATCTAATGCCTAAAGAGAAGAACAATGCAGACAGCAAACATTAGGGACTTTAAGATGCCACGACGGCGACGACAACAAGAACGTCAGAAAAGCAATAGGTCACCGAATAGTCAAAACAACAACTTTGCACGTGCATCATACTTCTTTTGTACATTTCTTTGCCGTCACTGCATGACTACGACGGAAAAATGCCTAGTTTCAAGTTTTATGGAGGACGTAAACAAGCGACGGCTGATTTTTTTTCTCTTTCTGAACTTGAATATGGTTCTTAGGAGTTCGGCTCAAAAAAGGTTCGCTTGCATTTGACAAAGTAAATGAGTTGGAGTAATCGCGATAGAGATTGAAAGAACGCAAATTCAGTTTTTAAGCGACGTTTTCGTGGCCGTCGCCGTCGTGATATCTTAAACTCCATGTTGTTAGCATTGTCAACGGCTTTTAGCAGGGTCAAAGACTCTATGGTGTCACACTTCACGGTGTGGTCGCACTTCACTTAGTACAGAGGCAAACGCTCCGATTTACTGACAGAATAACACTGTATGCACTGGAACAGTGATTAAACCATTATGCTGTACACTGCATTAAAAACTTATTAATTTTGTTAAAGACCATCTATTAGATCAAAAATAGATTCTTATAAACTTAATCGTAAAGTTAAACCTCCAGGTGCGACCGTACCGTCAGTAAACGAAATTTTGGTAGACAAGGAGTCTCTTAGCCTGTAAAGCTGGTGGGATCAGAGTGATTAGTGCTTTTTTGGCGGCGGAAGCCCAGCGCGTAGCTAATGGTGAAGCAACGGGCGCAATATCAAAAACGCCTAATGCACCTACGCAATGACGTAGTCACGCGCAACAAATCCAGAAAGCAACGCAGGCTAGGTCTCTATTTTGGGAATGCCTCTGTTCGTAGGCGAAACGCACAAGAGAAGAAAATGTCCTCACGTGTGATAGAGGGCTTGCGTCTCGCGGGTTCAGTTCGCCACCGCCTGCTCGGCGTGTACCACGTTTGGCTGCATCTGTGTGACATATGTAACCTCCCCCCTCCCCCCACAGCTACTTGAATGACATTTTACAAATAATGCAAAGAGGCAAAGAAAACAATAAAAATGTAGCCTCAATAATAATTTTCTCAGATTTGACTTCTCAAACAATGGCAAGTAGATTACTTCTAGCTAAAATTAGTGCATGAAAACAAGCAAGTATTGCACACAGCATCAAGGTCTACTTTCTGCAATGCTGTCTACTCTAAGGCTCCGATTAACAGTCCACATTTCGCGATGCCATCACCGGTATACCCTTGAAATGACGTTTGAGGAACAAGCGCAGATATCCCATACTGATGACGTGTCACTACCCAGATCACTGCTGTTGGTGCTTCTGATTGGTTGAAGCAAATTTCCCTCGCGGGGCTGCGAATCAGAAGTGCTAAACAGATCTGGTTAGTAACACGTCATCAGTAAGGAATTTATGGAATTTCTGCACTCCTTCCTCAAACGCCACTTGCGGGGAAACAAGAGGTGGCGTCACCACTGTCGGCTGTTCTCGCAGGTCTCGTTCACTGTAATTACCGAATTCTTAACTTCGACAGACATAAAATCAAGCTCTTCAGATCAGGGTGCTCTTGCGGCGAGGCGGGAAAAGGAAGGAGAGTTTGCAACTACGCCTCTGGAATTTGCATATCTGCATCGAAAAAATCGATGCGAAATGCTGATTGGCGGAGATGACAATAGTAATGACGTCATTACCCTTGGAACGTGTTTTTCAATGTTAGTTTACCTTTGTGCTCGTTTCCGCTTCGCGCTGATTGACGGAAATCTCACAGCTCAGTCGCCGGGGAGCCACAGGGGAATGGGGGATGGAATTCCAATTCCAGAGACGTAGTTGCGAGCTCTCCTTCCTTTTCTCGCACCGCCGCCAGAACGTCCCGAAGAGCTTGCTTGCAGGCTGGAGCATTGCACTTTTTACAAAGCAGCATCTCGGGCAACTTGTCACAGTAGCATACCGCGAGGGTGCGACAAAATGTACAAACAAACAACCAAAAAAAATGCCTTGTGTTCCCAGTACCTTTTGTTTTTAGTAGATGGGCTTTGGTTTGTTAAGAAGGCATTGCACCCAAAATGTATACTGTTATTTATAATTCTTATCGCACTTGATAGAAATTTTCCAGACTAATGTTCACTCTTCTTCCATGATATTTAAGAATACATTCTTCTTTGTTGTGCTATACATTATAACAATTAAAAAAATGTAGGAATAAGTTTAAATAACAGTGTATATAATCATTAATTTTTCTCCACAATACTCTTAGACCTATTTGATTGGCCAAGCTATAGTGTCACTAAGGACAATACTTCCATGCTAATCAGTATGTTGTTTCAAACGTTGTACTTAAATTAGACCTAGCTTTCCACCTAGGGCATTGTCACGCATTTCTTCCCTAAATTGGGGGGATTGCGTGACGAGCCACAAAAAAACGTTCTCCGTGGGAGGCTAGAAAAGACCTTTCCGCTAGAAAAAGACGAGTCTGTTTATTGGCAAAGAATGCCGTGTTCGGGTTTTTAGGGTCACGGGGTCTGGCCCCATCAGTCTAAGGCCTTTTTTGAACCAATGGATGGACTTTTTTGATGTAGACCCAAGAAAAACATCGCGACCACACTAGAAAACACCCGAATCAGTTGCCTTATAAGAGTTTAAAAGATTTTTAACCTATTGAAGTTCAATATTATTCGTTTATTGTCTGGTCTAGATAGCACACATCAAGTGTTACCAAATCGGAAACAAGCCCTCGTTATCATAATTTTTTTTTATCTACTGACTTATAGAGTGAAGCCTTAAACATGATTGCACCAATATTGGCAACTATACATGTAAAATACTGGTGATAAATCAAGACATTCTGTCCCACCTACAGTCTGTATTAATGCTTCACTGCATCTTCTATGTATCTTTCATTTGAATTCAAGCTGTTTCGAGCATCAAAGACTAGCTGTTATCAACAGCTTTCAATACACATTTGACTGTGTATGCAAAGGCAGCAAAGCCAATGATGACACAAATGTTTACCAGGGTACTACTGATAAGTCCATTGTTCCCTTCTCTTGTAGCCCCAGCCACCCCTCCCTTTAGATTGCCACTGTTCTGTGTCGAGTTTGGTTCTTCCCTTTCTTCTCCTCTTTCCTTCATTTTTGCAAGAATTTCCTGTGAAGTTATATACAATAATAATACTGGCAATGAGACAAAGATTGATTACAATATTCTATGTAATTTTAATTGCCCCAAAACTTCACTTTCCCGTCGGGCAAGTTAAGAACGGAATTCACTAGTCGTAAAGAAAAGTCCACTGACCCAGGGCTACTGGACACGACTCTCTTTGCATACTGACCTTAGGACCAGAGGATTTTTTAAATACTTACAGTGTAGAAGACCTTGGGCCCTGTTTACAATGGGTGTTACTAAAACGAAGACCCAAAAACGAAGACCTAAGACCTAAGACCCCTTGGAGTAAAACGAAGACCCCATGGACTAAAACGAAGACCCCTTTGACTAAAACGAAGACCCCATGGACTAAACCGAAGACGCCTTTGACTAAAACGAAGACCCGTGGACTAAAACGAAGACCCCATGGACTAAAACGAAGACCCCGTGACTAAAACGACTGATGCTAACCGCTGAGGGCAATGCCCGCTCCCGTAATTTGTTGTGGCGATTTGGGAATGTTGTGGAATTTGCTCTGCAGTATTTAGTTGCAACAATCAAGTCTATCACTTACGTTTTCTTCAGGTTTCTTTGAAAATAGTTTGCATGTAAAATAAGAGACCGTCTTCCTCGTCTCGACGTCCCAATCCCTTATTGTAACGTAAAGTCGTAAAGTCGTGGTTTGCAATACGAACTCGACGGATTTTAAGAGAAAAGACGGACTGCAAGCAGTGTAATGTCGAAGCATAAAAAAGGCAATGGACCCCCCTTCTCCCCCAAACCCCAACTACGCGCCCAAAACACGTTTGGTGAAGTCTTAAGACAAATCGTGTCATAAACCTTTTTGATTGGCAGGCCTCCCGTGGCCCACTCTGATGACCTCTGGGCTCGTCACGCCTTCCTCTTCACGAGGGCGCATTATTTATGGGGGGAAAGTCCTCCCTTTTGTGACCTCTCTCGGCCTCTGAATTACGATCGGTGCCAGGAAGTAAAGTTCCGAAATGAGAATTCTGCATTAACGAATCACGAGAGAACCAGCAAAAAAAAAAAAAAAAAAAAAAAAAAAATTCCACAACATTCCCAAATCGCCGTAACAAATTACGGGAGCGGGTATTGCCCTCAGCAGTTAGCATCAGTCGTTTTAGTCAACGGGGTCTTCGTTTTAGTCCATGGGGTCTTAGTTTTAGTCCATGGGGTCTTCGTTTTAGTCTAAGGGGTCTTAGGTCTTAGGTCTTCGTTTTTGGGTCTTCGTTTTAGTAACACCTGTTTACAAGGAGGGAGGGAGACCCCGGTACTAGGGTGACCCTAGCACTCGCATATTTCTTCTTTTTCCACGACGTGTTTACAAGGTAGGTACGGTTACCCTAGCCAGGGTAACCCTACCTGAGTGCTAGGGTTACCCTGCCTGCCTTGTTAATGCTCTGTTAGGGAGAACTCGGCTAGCCAGGTCAACTTTCCGCCCTCATGCTTGACCAGTAATCATGCCAATTTGAACGGCACTATACTGTGCTTAATTATGAACATCTGAAAAATAAAAAGGGTTATTTTCTGTCTAAGATGATAATATTTTCCCTTTTTCGTGAATTTAACATGTTTTCTAATGATAGAGAACTTCAAGATTATGTCAAATTTTGGACTGTTACAAAGACTGTCACGCATGAAGAAACATGTTAGCAAAGCTGGTAACGTTGCCCCGGGTGATAGGGTAACCCTACCTGTGAAATTTGCTTCAAAACCACAGCTAACTTTAACCTGCTTGTTAGGG
This sequence comes from Porites lutea, assembly GCF_958299795.1. Taxonomy (NCBI): domain Eukaryota; kingdom Metazoa; phylum Cnidaria; class Anthozoa; order Scleractinia; family Poritidae; genus Porites; species Porites lutea. The sequence continues at coordinate 10,701,943 of NC_133201.1, forward strand.
TAACCCTAGCACAAGGGTAACCCTCTCTCCTTGTAAACAGCCTCTTAGAGAGAACAGGACACTGAGAGGGACTACATAAATATTCTTCTTACAGATCTGCTCTAATTAAAGCGGAAATAAAAATTAAAAAAAAAACCCCTTTTTTTTCAAAATGAAAGTTGAAAAACCTGTAGAACCTAATAACAAAATGGAAACTTTATTGATAACAAAGCTAACTATAAAATCCTATTTACAAATTATTTTGCTTAAAAAACTATACGGTCAAAACACTATTTACAACAATTTTTTTATTAATAGAAAGGAATTACTCCTTTTGATTAAAAAAAAAAACTTAATTTCCATTGAAAAAATTCATTCCATTAGAAATATATATATTTGAAAAAAAAAAAAAAATTTATTATCATAAATGCTAAACAGGCCTTACATTTTTGTGCACTGTACAACTAAAATAAGTGAAAGTAATAATAATTATTATCTATCCTTCGTTTGCATTCACACAAACCAAAATTTTTAACAATCAAAGTTGGTAATTTTTACTCAGAATGAATAATCTACTTTTTGAAGCACCCACTCACCTCCACTATATCAGGGAAGAGCTCACAGAATATTTTATCTTTTAAGTTAAATGGACCACTCAGTGTGGCCAGCTGTCTTTTCTGAAAAGAAAAAAAATATATAATATTAAAACAAAATTAAGAGAAGGACCAAAATACTACACTTACGAAGCTGGATCATACACTTTTAAAACTTCTTAAATGATAAATATTCCATGATACAACTGTATATGAATGGCAGAAATGTCCCCTTGCCCCATCTTTTGGGAGGGGCTGTCTTTTTGGAGGAGACGCTTTTGCATGGAGCTCTTCCTATTATGATAATAATAATATCAAAAGTGCTAATACATGATTAATAATTATCTCCTCAAAGAGGACAACTAAAAGAATAAAAGACAGGCAAATTAAAATATTATTAACACAAGCTGTATTTGATATACGCAAGAGATACATGTAATACAAAATGTAATGGCACAAATAGGGAAACGCCCGGTCCAGCCCTTGGTATAATTATTATGTGAATTTTACCAGTTAAATGCTTGGATTAATCAGAAGTTGTTGTTTATTATTCAGTGTTGTCAAGAGAGAATTCAACAGTTGCCATACATGTAACAATATTCTGCACTAATTATTATTTTTTTATTGCTTTGAGGCAGTTGTGTGTGGAGTCGATCAAATTTCAAACAATCTACATGTATTTAACATGATGTACGGATGACCCAGGAATTAGACTCCTGGGCCCAGTTATTCAAAAAGGTGGATAACACTATCCACTTGATAAATCTCTATCCAGTGGATAATGCAATTAATTTCCCTGATACTTATCCTCTGGATAGTGATTTATCTGGTGGATAACGCTATCCAATGTTTGAACAACTGGAGCCTCTTCACACAACCCCTAAGTTTAGTGCAATTCACATATCCTGGCCAATGCCCTAAAACTGATTCCCTCTCTGTGCCATTAATCTATCTTAATACTACACTATAGACAAGGGGTACAGTATTTATCGCATACCTGAAATTCTGATGTGTCTATACTTCCAAGGGTTGGAGAAGTCTCCACCTAACATTTTAAAAAAAGTACATAAAACTTAAATGTGTTGAGTCTAAAAATCTTACTACAAGGGCAGACCCAGCGCAGCTAGTCAACTTGGCAGATTATAGAGAATTTAACTGCAGAGCAGAATGTTGAGGGTTTGATCTCCAGGGCATGACCATTAGACAGCATCTTAAAATACATTGTAAAGTCTAAGAAATGAAGGTACTGACTTTTGCCCTGCAAACAGCTAGCCTTTTCATGGTTCAGAAGACCATGTAAAATGGCCAGTCAATTCCCACAAATTAAAACAGCCAAACTATTTACAGACACCCATGCAAACATGAAAGTTTCTTTGACAGTGATCTAAATAGAGTGATTGTCACGAGTTTGAGGACTTGCACACACATTGTACAATGTATTGACCATAGAAAATTACGTACCATAAAACTTAATAAACCAGTAAGTATGGTTGAAACAGACCATGCTGGATTCCAGGTGTCAGGATGAAAATCACTTATTGATAGACACAATCTTGAAAAAATCAATCAATCAATCAATCAATCAATCAATAAAATAAATAAAAGTAACAGCTATAATAATAACTAAACTCACATTATTTTAAAGCAAATACAATGTATAAAAATAGATCAATTATGGTGGGCTCCTCTGGTCATCCACACCAATCCTAATCTCCATGTATGGAGGCAGCATTCATTTGGACTTCCACTAAGAATGCATGGAATGCATAGAACACAATCTGCTCATGTGCCTTTGAACCTTCTATCACTTGCAATCTGATCACGACTGTTATTGACCTTTCATTAAGTGAAACTTACTGGTACAGCTACAGCAGAAATTCTGAGTTTACCACAATAATGGATTTTACCTACATGTACATAACAGAATGCAGGGTTCTCCGGAAGCTGCAGTGACCAGCAAAAAATGGTGTCCAGTCATAATGGATCGGTATTGGCTACTTACAGAATTAATATTTTTTTTTTGAGGAGGAGGAGAAGAAATAAAGATGATAAATCCGGTGTATTTTGTTGGAAGAAAGGAAATTTAATATGACGTGAAATACACCAAATATGGGTATGGTGTCATCATCACGGCTAAAATTCTCTCTGCGGTCCCACAGAATGATAGCCTGTGCCACAGATGACACTAAATTCTGGTTCAGTCTGTCTGTGAAACAGTGCCAAAATCCTTGTTCTACTGTAGATGTCACCTGTGTACTGGGCTTTGAGTATGTGCTATGATTAGGCTGTTGAAAAAGCCATTGTCAATTCATCAAAAAGGAGGAAAGGAAATTCAAAATGCACTTCCAGTAATTTGTTGATTCCATTGGTGGCTCAGAAGAAGGATATCAGTGCTACTTCATAGATGTTATTTACCTAGCCAACTTAAATTACAGCTGCAATGCAGACTTACAGAATTAAAGTGAAATTTACTTTTCAGGGCCCACTAAAACAAATTTCGAACCTGAGGAGGCCTCCAGGTCCTTTCAGTGGAAAGGCACAGCAGACGTTATGCCCCTTTTCACACTCCCACCAACATGAGCATCTTTCCAGCCAATCTATTAATAATATTTTCTATCTACTGAATAATTTTTTCTCTCAATAATTTTCTGGAGATCCCTGAGGATGATACCCAGATTGGATTTCTATCACACATGGCCTGGTTCCTCGAAAGATGGTTCAATTGAATCCCAGATTACGCTAAATTTTTAGCATATTTTCTTGTCTACGAACATGCAACTCAAGCTTACAAAATACTGTTGAGCCTTTTCTCTGAGATACAGTTATGATACACAAAATGTTACTCTAAGCAATGCATAGCGAGGTAAATACAAAAAGTGGAACAAAATAAATTATTAATCCTGGGTTAGCACTAATTGGCTTTCAGGAACCGAGGCCAGGAATTTGATTCTCCTGAAGCAAATTAAAGTAAGGTACAGCCAATGGTCTTTCCTAACAGGTTTTTTGTTCTTACCTTGTGTTGACTTTAAACCTTCCATTTGGTGTAATCATGAAAATTCTTGGTGGTTTAAATGGGAAATCTTTTGGAAAAACTAGTTTACCATGATAGTAACCTCCTAAATAGAATAAAAATAAGAATAAAAAAAATGTACATCAGCCTAAGCATACACAGTAATCAAGTTGTCCATTGCTTTTATAATTTTTTCGACTGTGTTGTACATGAAGTATTGCAGTCATTAACAGTCCTTGTTTGCTTTCCAAAATACAGATTTTTCTTCCTTAAATTGTCAGCTCGAGCGAAACTAATATACACAGCATGTTTGTAAGATTTTCCAAAATTCAGCCGACACGCATGATTAGCATGAAGACTCTAGAAAAACATATGTACTCCCATTCAAACATGCCTCTCAGGCCAATGAGAGCATGTATACAGTATCATCTTGGTTATTATTCTAGTAAATATGTACAATTATTTTACAGAGTATAACGTATCACCCCACTTCCTCCAGATAATCCAAGCTAATTTTACAAGAATATGTATGGAGTCAAACGAGCAAAATGTTGCTTACATCAGGCCCACTATATCCTCTAACAAACTGAATTTTAGCAAATGGAATGTTATCACCCTCTTCTTATTATAATCTACCCTGGGTACCAGAAATATTTTTACTGTTTGCAGCGAAATGGTTCAGTGTTGGCCATAGGTGGACAGATCTTCAGCCGAAGCCCAAAGCCATTAGCAGCAAGGCCGCAAGAAAAAACCTCTGGTGCAGAGCGATACTATATACCATCCCCATTGAACTTTGATCTTTCTTATTAATCACATTTATTGAACCAATCAGATCGAATGTCTCCCACAGTGACCATATGGACTGTCGCCCTGCAAGTTGTCTTCTTGCTATTTTTGCCATGTTTTTAGCTATTATTTCACCTAGTTCCAGCTGTAGTTCTTACTCTTGAAACGAGTGAAATGTCCGCATTTTTTTTTTCACAACCAAAACAACTCAACCTCGTCCCCAGGTCTTCTTGGTAACAGTGCCTTAACCTGTAGTGGGCTGCATTTTTGATGTCATTTCCTCGTTAAACACAAAATTCCTCCAAATTTGGTCATCAGTAACTGGTTATGGTGAATTATGCGTGTGCTGTTAGCCAATCAGAATTGGGGAAATATTTTGAATGAATAATAAGCTGTGTTACACACTCTGTATTTCGCAATCTACATGTAACATCATCCTAACAAACTTAAGATAGTCGTAGCTGGAATAGTGCAAAACATTTACCGTTTAAAACAGACACCCGAGCTTGCAGTGATAGCTTCCGCTTTTATTAAATTCATCAACTTATATAAATAACTACTACCCTTTACTTGTTTCGTTCCAAATTGTTTTACCTGTATATGGAGTATTCTCAGGACCTCGAACAACGTAATGCCTGCAAAGTGAGTGAAATAAAACCTTACTCAAAGAAACAATTGAGAATAAATCTAATAAAACGAATGAATGACAAAACGCCACAAGGAAACCGTACAATAAACACACACTATGCTAAATTAAACCAACCATTCTAGAATGTTTGAAGGCAAAGGCAAGGCTGTAATGTAAGGGACCGGATCTTTAACGATTCGAAGGTAATCTTGTCGTAATCTCGACGCTGCTGTTGTGTGAACCCGCTTATGGAATGCCATATAAAGACGAAAAAGTTATCATAAACGAGAAGGAAGCAGACATACGCATTTGGCCAAACAGTGCAAATTTCGAGACTGTGCAAATCAATGTTGACCGCTGTCCGGGAAAAAAAAAGTGTGTCACGTGACTTCTTAAAATAACTGGTATTCCTGTGGCGTTCATTCAGCAGAGGGTCTGGTACCAAAGTCAGCCATGATGGATTTCCAAAAGGTACCATTGATCAGGAAAATTTATCATTTTCAGTTCGTAGTTTTGAATTGTTAGACAGTTACTGGTGATATTAATTGCCGTATTTCTAGGTCCTCTACTTATAACTAGTAAGGCTGTAGAGAGTTTTCGATTTGTTAGCAACCCAAATTCTGTTGTCTGTCTGTTCTGTTGAAATAACAGCTTTACGTAAACTTTAACTTGGAGGTAAACTAAGCTCAAATAGTTTTAAAGAGTAACGCCAGGCTTCTACTGTAGATACGGTTTACAAGCAGATCGTAGTTTTAAGAAACTAATCGTGATTGTTTTGTTATTATTCAGAACCAGAAGATAAAGAAGCTTGAGGTGTAGCTTCCTGTCTCAGTGGGCTGCCACAGCAGTGCTCAAAATTTGCAAACCGGAAATTTTCTAATTCTCTTCATTTTTCGGGAACGGTCTACACTGTTAACAATCATCTGACATTTTTTCTACGAAACTAGGAAGTTACCGTGATTGAAAGGTACTGTATTAGAACCATTGCAATTGTTTCATGATTAACTTAATAACGAAGTAATATATTGTTTTGCCAGCATTAGGTTACTAATAAAACAAAGAATTCTCTGCAAGTTTCATTTATCTAAGGTAACAGTCAATTTCAAGGATCTCGATCCTTCCCCCCCCCCCAGCTCACTCTCACCACACTCACACACACACTTCAAATACCTACATGCCCCTGGCATTTGACCTAGGGTTACCTCTGTATAGTTGGGTGAATTTGACACAGAAAGAGTGCTACATATGTACATGTATGAAATGAAGGCGGTGTTCACTGGTTTTACTTGTGTGACACTACTTTCAGAAAATAAATATCTCCCCCTCTTCCAAAAAAGATAAAAATTTCAGGGGGGGGGGGAGGTTCAAAAATAATAATTGTAATGTATGAAGCTACATACTTTGGAATTTGCACAGCAAAGAGGATCATAAAACTAAGCCTTATGTTGATCTTAGTATCAATGATAATTATTGGGACATTTGTTGTCCTGACAGCCAACAGTCATAGTGAGGAATTTGGCAAAAATTGTTCAAGAAAATAAAGTGCACAGGGTTGGTCTGGGATGAGAGTTACAACTGGGGCTTTTTTTTGTGGAAATATTGACTGATACATGTACATGAAATTACAAAAAAAAAGAAAACAAACAACTCTGCAGCTTAGACATAGCACATTGTACATCCTGGACATCAGTTTTGTTGTTTTCATTTAATATATTAACTTGTTACTCCTTGTTACTTCGTCAGTGTGGAATGGCAGAGAAAGAGGTCAAGGCAGGGTTTAGTCACAGCCATAACTTAGAGCAGTATGTTTTGCTTGCCAAGTCTGCGCGAGGAGCTGGACTTGTTGCTCTTATAAATCAAGCATTAGAGGCTCCTGGAGTGTTTGTTTTTGGAGAACTTTTGGAAATGCCTTCTGTAAAAGAGGTATGCCATATGACATTGCCTTCGAAAATCTATTATGTAAAGGTATAATATTAGTGACGGGATGTTAAAGTGCGAGTTCTGTAAGTGGAGCCACCTAGACATAGTTGACCAATCAGACTACCCGACAGTGTTTTAAATGGGTCATTCAAAAATAGCAAACAGTCGCTAATTTATCTTCTTGGTGATGTCTGCTATAACAGGAGTTGACTGATTATGAAACAAAATTTATGTTGTAGACGTTTTGTCTGGTAATAAGTACATACATGTATTTTCATTTATGGTATTAGTTGGAGAATTCAGAAAATGCAGCATACTGGAAACTTTTAAACATCTTTGCATTTGGAACATATGGAGAATACAAAGGTACAATATGAATGGTTTCATGCTTGACTTTTTAGAATCATTTCTCTCACAGCAGAAGTATAGAAATTTTGTTGATGATGACTGTTGTATATTTTTCAGCAAATTCCAGCTCCCTACCTGCCCTTACTGCTCAACAACTAAAGAAACTGCGTCATTTAACAATAGTATCATTAGCTGCTAAGTCAAAGGTAAGTGAAAGGTGCTTACAATCATTTGTTGAGACAACAAATATAATTGTAGGAAAATAGATTTAGCAGTCACAAAACCTGAGCTTATTCCTGTTTTTAGAAACATTAAGCACCTACATTGTAGTACTCCAGTAGGGGTAGACATGTATATTGTAGCTACTCTCCCAACCTCCTTCCCCCTCCTCCCCTTCAATGGAGATTATAGTACATCACCAGGTTACACCCAGTAGCATGTTGCAGGCCCAGTAGGTGAGAGATGGGCTGTAGTACTCCCTCAGAGTTGCTAGCAGGTAGCGCCGATAAATTGGTGGCATTGTTTCAGACAATTATTATAAAAAAGGAATCCTTGTAGGCGACCACTGCATGACATAGAATCTCACGCAGAGAGTGGAACATAAGCTCACTGAACATTGAACGCTTTGGTTAAGTGAGAGAATGAGATGCGGGAGAAAAAAAACTAGGAAATCTGTGACCATAATTCCATTAAGTAAATCTGTGGACAACAATATCGAAAGTGATTATTTGTCAGAAACCTGTTCACAGCATCCTTTCCAGCACCATACATGTAGTTTCACTTCTAGACCCCCCTCCCCCTCCCCTCTTTCCAAGAATTCGTGAAAGCAATGCAACACAGACAAACAACTCAGTCAAAATGAGCAAGCAGCTGGCAATTTTCCACTTACAGTGGACAACATGCCACTTATTCATTACTTAATAATGCTAAGTGACATCCTCGCATCACAATCAGAAGTGCTAGCTGCCGGCAACAGCATTAATTTTACCCTGCCTACTTCTGCAAAAGATTTTGACCAGGCTGGACAAATTCAAGTTTTGTATCTAAATGGGACATTAAATAATTTTTCAAAAAAAAAAAAATAGCATGTCAAGTAGTTCTTTTAATTACTATAAAATTACTATAACTATTATTTTTCTTATTCTGTTTGGAATCATTTCCACACACTTTTCGATTTTGTGCCTTGGTACCATGAAAACCCATTTGCAAAATTCCTTTTGTTGTGTTTATGTAAAATAATCAGTTAGTTAAAGTATCAGCCTTACTTACAGGTACATTGTATCCGTAGGCCCCACCTCCTGGCTGGTGTTTTTAATAGAAAGCTTTTATGTTAAAAATAAAAACAGATAAACAAACAGACAAAACAAAACAGAACAAACCAAAGCAAACAAACAAACAAAACAAAACAACCCATATGCACAAAAAAAACATAACTATGTGCCATAAAACATGCCCCAAGAATACTTGTATTTTTGGTTTCAGTTCTGGAACTAAAATATTTTGTCCGGTTATTGCAGTTCATACCTTACAGCTTGTTACTACAAGAGCTCGATATAAAAAATCTAAGAGAACTAGAGGTGATGTGTCTTATTTAATTATTATTGCAGATAATTTCCTTGAGATAGGATGCCAAAAATAAAGTTAGATAATGTAGGGAAAAGTATCTGTTATTATGGATTGTGTGAAAAACAGAACCTTTGCAGCTATGAGTGACATGACCTTCCTTATGTAAAAAAAAAAAAAAGATATGGGATGCACATATAATTATTATGGGATTCAGTATACATCAGTCAGGAAATAAAAAGAGGGTGAAACCCTCAGCCAGTTGCAAGAAGACTGTGTTATACAGCTCATATTTTATAGGATTTAGAATGTCTGAAAATCATAAAAGTGAATTTTGTAGAAAAAATTATTTGACCATCCTGACAAGGCATGGAACAGTTTAAAGCCTGAGTGGCCAAACACACATGGAAGAAATGCACCCTACTTAGGTGTACTTGAAGATATGGTATGCATCTTTAAAAATTGCTTTGAGCACCTCGTGACAAATCCTCTTCTCTAGAACGAAGGCATCGCAAGAGGATGACCTTTGACCCATGCCGTGTTAAAAGGGATGAAGGACTTTTTCAAAAGTATAGTGTTAACTATCTGGTGCCTTATGATGGGGTAAAACTTAGTCTGAATGCTTACATTTGCAGGATTTAATAATTGATGCTATTTATGCGGATATTATCCATGGAAAGTTAGATCAGAAAAATAAACAGGTGAGAACTGTCAAGAGTGATCAATATCTTGTTTCTCCTAAATCTATCACTAGTGTATCACTATGTTTGAGGAAATAATAATAGAGAAAATGACTCACTTAATAGAGATCTAGAATTTAGAAATTTCTAGTTTATATTTACCACAGAAAAAATACATTGTTTGTTACATGATAATTGACTATTAGAGCATCTGATAGCCTGTGAACAGGCCTTTGGTTGAGCAGGGAACTTTCCTTGCTATATTTTCCCCAAACAGAGAGCCTGTTCACAGGCCAAGCATCTGATCTAGAGCTTGGTGGGTCACGAGTCCCATTCTCAGCTGGACTTACATTTTTTTTTTTCTGAGCTTTCTGATGATTGATTTCTCCTTTCCCCAAATAATAATAATAATAGTAATAATTATGATAATAATAATAATATTATTATTAATTATTATTAATAGTAAATAAATAATGTTTGTTAATGATAAATACCATGTTATTATTTTTTTAATGCACTGTAATAATAATATTTTTCTGGTTGTTGATTTCTCCTTCCTTCAACTAATTTATTAATGCACCCATCACCTGTTTTTTTTCTTTTTACAGTTAGAGGTAGATTTTGCCATAGGCAGGGATATCACACCTGAGACGGTAGACAGAGTAACAGAAGTTTTACAAGACTGGTAAGTGTAGACTCTTCCAATTTTTTGTTCTTTTTCTTTCTTTCTTTTTTTTTTCAAGTTTTGATAAAGACCCGTTAGCAAATATCCATTTACACTGCTAGAAAAAGTGCCTTAAAATATGAAAACTTACCTGGTTTAAACGTGATACGTACAAAGCGAGGGTGGATATTACTCCTCAAAGTGTCCGAATTATCAGTTCTATTGAAAAGAACTGTTATCAAAAGGGTCCTGTAACTAATTAATAACAGAACTAAAAAATAAAAAATAAGTCGAAAGGGGAAAATGAAGTAAAATAACCCTAAGAAATCTAAGAGTCAAAAATAAAAATCTGCAAAATCATTGACTTATAAGACTGAAAAGAGTTGTGAATTATGGAATACTATTTTAAAACTCTTTTAAATTACTTTTAAAAAGTAACCTAGAATTTAAATTTCTTAAATGTTGAGGTAAAGTATTGTAAACTAGAGCCCCTTGAAAGGCAAAACTTCTCCGTCCAAATTCTAATTTGGCTTTGGGGAGTTTTAGTGAACCAAATTGTTTCTAGTGTTAATGTTGTGTTCAATTTTTGTAAAATATCCTTTAAAAGGGGTACAGACGTTATCTTAAAGACAATCAAACACAAGCTGGCAGGACTGTCTCTTTATTAAACTCTCCACTGTCGATGACTTTCTGACTTCGACGTTCAATGCTTTCAATTCGACTTTTACGGGAACGTGACCAATAGATACCCAAAGTTCCACAATACGTAAAAACAGGTTCAATCATTGCTTTGTAGATTTTCTCAGCACTCAGTTCAAGGAATGCCAGTTTGATTTTCATTCTCTATTTTTTATTGCAGGTGTGAAGGATGTGAGTCAGTCCTTCGTAGCATAGAAAAACAGATACAAAGAGCAAATTCACACAAAGAAAAAAAGCAGAAACAGAAGAGTCAAGTCGAAGTAGAGGTAACTGCTGTGTCCTTTTAGGTTGTTTTGTACACCCTGGGTGCTAGGCTTTTATGTGCGGTTCCTGGTCTCGGTCAAGTCTTTTATAGTGCCCCGCGCGAAAAGCGACAAGTTTTTTCTAGTAGCTTCAGACTTCGGGCGAAGATCTGTCACCCTCCTACTACATTAAAGAAAACCGTCGCACGCGACAAGAAACCTCTGGTAGTCCAGGGTAAAAAAAATGTAACAAAAGTTCTGAATAAAGAGGCTCTTCTTTGCCACAATTGATAGCAGCCAACTGGTTTGCTTCTTATCAGTCTATTTTGGTATCATTTTGTATTTGATATGGATTTGTGTTAATATCTCTTATAATTTTATTGGAGCACCTAAATGCTCTTCCACTCTAATTGCGTCATTGCATTTTCCATTTTCCTACTGCAAGGGAAAACCATAACAAAACTGGCTTATTAAATCGTCAGAAGCGAGCAACATATTCCAAACAAGGTCACTTTGCAGGGCGGATCCCGGATTATTCTTAGGAGGGGGTGCACTCGTCTCTTGCTCTACTTCAACACCAATAAACCACATAGTTTTTTTTTTTTTGGCAGAATACCAGTTGTATTAGAAAACCGCAGGTCATCTCAGAGGGGGGGGGGGGGGGGGGAGGGGGAGGGTGCGAACTCCCTGCACCCTCCCCCTAGATCCGCCCCTGCAAAGTTTGGCCAGTCAAAAGTTGTTTAAAAAACAGTTGGGTCAAGCTACGGTGGTTGGGATTCGTTGTTTTCTTCCTGTGCTGTGATAGGTTAATGAGGCTGCAATCTCTAGGCTCGATACCCGGTGTCGTTCCGTGAGCGCGCGCGAACAACTGGTAATAGAGCTTATGTAATCTCTTCAATGATTAATCCATTTTTGTTATTTTTGCTTAAGGTTGAAAATTTGAAAAAGGTGATCAAGGCATCTTCTCAGTCTGATTTGGACAGCGGAGCCGTTTCAGGAATGCCGGCTGCTTATCACAGTCAACAATATCAACAGAAAGCTCCAACTACAACTAAAACCAAAGGGTCAGTTTTATTACTCTGCTAATTGGGATATAAGAGCGCATTGTTGGGTTCTCACCTTTTACTTATGGCCTCTTTATATAAGCGCGTCCTTGTTTGAAGTTGGTTACACTCTTTCTTTTTTTAAAGGATGTTAAGAATGTTTTATAAGAAAGGGCGAATAGACCTTTCCCGTATTCCGCTCCAGCGAGCAAGCATGAAGGAATAAGGTCGAGGCTCGGGTGGACTATTTCATACAAATCACTGTGTTTTGTCCACCCGAGACTCGGCTTGATGCCTTTGTGTACAGGAATGCGGGAAAGGTTTATAGACGGCGTGAGACACAGTCACTTTTCTGGTGGTCCTTGTACCATTTTACCTGGCAAATTTGGCCAAAAAGAAAATAGAACACGGTTTTTCTTGTCGTTCTAGTGGGAAATTTGAAGAGGAAGTTTTTTTCGGAGAGAATGTTTCAAACGGGAATTCGTTTACCATTTGCTAAAACCCATATTTGATACTAATGCTTCCCCAGCCGTTTTTATGGTAAAAGGATCAGATATATGCAAATGGTATTGACGAGTCTGGAATGAAGTTTAACAGTCCTGATTTTTTCTTACCATTTGCCCAATCTGTGAACCGACCGCTTTGTCATGTAAATGGTAAAAAACCCTTGTTTCTCGTTCCTCTTGTTAATGAGGTAACGCTAACCAGCCCAGCCCAGCCCAGCCCAGCTTTTAAGAAGAGCCTTTCAGGGATCCGCTGCCCAAAGGTGATGTTACACGGGACGATTTTTAGGACAACAGAGCGCTGCAATGTTGGAACAATGTTGTAACCATTCGAAACAATGTCGCAACAACGTGGCAACGCTTTGTTGCGCTAAAAGTCGTTGTTGCGAATCGTCTAGTGTAACATCACCTTAAAACGTACAGTATCTTCAAGCTTTAAGGTTTTGCTTCCGTCGTGAAGACTTACGTAATAAGCCCCTTAATTAAAAGTTATCCCTGACAAATATTTTCCTTTCAGTTTTGATGGAAAGGAAAAATGGCATTTTTTCTTGGTTGAGGAAAACTTTGTCCATGAACACTTGCTTTTTTACTTTGCAGATTGCGCGGAAGCGGTAAAGTTTTTCAAGTCCGTAGATGACTGAAGCTCAAAAGGAATGGTTTTCCTTTTTTTGTTTGTTGACTTTTTGTATTTCTTCATAATTCAAGCTTATAAGCAGACTTTTGTCATATTGTAGGGAAAATACTTTCGAGTTCTGCTGAAACCGAATGGACTGAGTAGGGTGAACAATCACGTGACTCGACGAAACACTTTCGAAGTGATGATGAGCGATCACGTGGCAATATGAACGTTTTATTTTAACTCTAACCTACTGTTCAAATGAAATTTTGTACACGGTAATGGACAAAGAAAAACGTGAATTGAAGCGTGCGGCCGGTGTCAAGCGTGGGAAACGCACGTTGATTAGCCAATTGCGTTAGTCACCATTCTTTTGCGTTTGCCTTTGACTGGCTGAGAAAAACGTGGTTGCATGAAGTGCCAACAGACAATATAGGAGCAACAAGACCTCTTTCTGTAATTCACCATTTTCACAAAGACCATAATACATCTTGTTTATCCCCCAAAATTTTGCATAACCATTGTTTTCAATTTCTCCTGGGTACTAATTTCGTCCCAATAGAAATCGAAGACAATGCTTATGCAAAATTTTAGGGGGCAAACAAGGTGCATTATGGTCGATGTGAAAATAGTGAATGGCCCACGATCGATATATTAAAATTCTAAAATGACTCCGACGCTTTCTGGTCATTTTTCTACATTTCGTGTGGTTTTCTTTGTGCACAGGTCTCTTCTGGGAATTGCGAGACAATAGAGTCGTAAAAAAATGGCAATTTTAACCCTAAAGCCTCGGAGTCTTGTGAGAATTTTAATATATCGAACGTGGGCTGTTCGTGAAAAAGCTCATTAAAGCAGCAGAAAAAAGGCTGCTGTGACGGTTAAACAGGTTTCGCCAGTTTTAATGTGTCGAGTTGCAGCTGCCGTTAGCGACCATTTTGACACGACTAACGGCGGCCTAACCGGCATGTTTCAGCTAAAGGTTAGTTCCGTCCTGTGTGTTCATATTTTGGGAGAAATGTATTAAAATCATTGTGATAGCTCTGGATTTTTTCCCCAAAAGCACGCCCTCTCATTGGCTCCTTGGAGACCACATGACATCAACTTTATGGGCCTTCGCTGCTATTCATTCACGAATTCTCCATTTACACACCTCCCATAAAACACCTTGTTGACCATGTTTCTTTCGAGTGGGGGGTGGGGGGTTGGGGGGGGGGGGGGGTGAAAAAAAGGTGCTTCTTGGGAAATGGGGCGATAAACATTAACTGATTGTTGAAAGGCTGATTTTTGCCAACTGAGGGTTTAAAACAAAGTCTTGACGATCTCTTTTCCTAGTACTTGTGGACTTCTTTTTCTTGTTAATTGTTAAAGCCATAATTTACATTTGTGTTCATCGCCAAGTCCGGTGCCCCTGGGTCTCTGAGGATGACGTCGTGTCGGAGCGATTGGCCGAGAGGGTTTTGTAAACTAAGCCCTAGTCCTCACTGCTAAATCTTTACTTCGGTCGTAGTGGATTCCAGCCTTTCTTCCTGTTTACTCACTTCCGCTAAGGTCCGAATAACTGTTCATACCGAACTAAAGTGGGGCACCGAAGCTTTGCTCCGTTACAGAAATCGCGCCGAAATCATCGTTCTTATGTGTGGTCAAGAGCCCTATCCGGTATGATTTTCGTGCCGGCGCAGAAGCTGTCTGGTCAAGTATGAACGTAGCCTTTCTTTCATCTTAGCCTTGTTTACTATCTACTTTGATCTAAAATAAAGTTATTGGTGGTGATCCTAGGCATTCTGACCCAGAGTTCTTTTTTATTGATTCCCTTTCTTTCTTCTTTCTTAATGTTTACTCTTCTTAGTTAGTCGAACAAAGAGAGACAATCTACGTTACACCTTTTATTTAGTTCAACGAGCTTTATAAATAACATTGAGATTTACAAGAAAAGAGCAAGATGACCTTTTTTTAGTATCAGTTAAGTTTGTAAATAAAAGTTAATGTCTCATTGCGTGTATGTTGAACTGTGGTCGGCTACATTTTGTAGGAAATACATAAGTTCCCAATGCCCCTTCCTGTGATAAATTTTACGTTGTGCCTGTCAGGGCCGGAAGAAACCCAATTCAGCCAACCTGAATAAGTTCGCCGCATGTGGCGTTTGAGCCGTGCAAGTTACAACACTATACAGTATTACTCCTTGTTGTGCTGTTTTGTAGTATTAGATCAATTTGGAAATAAATTGTAATCCCCCATGGAGTGTAGGTAGAAATTTGGCCAGCTGGGCTATTAAGATCTCGAAGGAGGTGGAAGGGGGGTACTTTTTCTTCTGAGAGGCTCCGCCCCGAGGTCCAATCCCTTACCCTTTCATATACTCGTTTTAATTTTGACTGGAAAGGTACCCCTTTCGTATACCTTTTATTGACAAATGATACACCTTTCACATGCCTATTAATTTTTAGAAGTTTGTATCCCTTGTAACTGCTGTAAATGTACTATTTTTTTGAATATGAATAAATCACAAAACCAGAACGTTTCTCGAATTTTCACAGCCATAAAATGCATCTGTTGGCTTTTTTGGGCCTTTTAACAGACCGGAAAGATAATTTTCTCTACCCTTTAATAGCCTTCAATTAGTGAAATCCCTACCATTCTATGTACCTGATGCCTGAAAAAGGTACCCTAGCTTTTTCTGGCGGAGCGTTCAACCCCCCCTCCCCACCCTTCCACCCACGTATAGGTGATTAGGCGATTATGGGGCGTACACCCCCCGATTAAGACCTACAAAGTATAAACAAACTCTCGGATTTTCTTGCCATGTCTTGTTCAGTTTCACCTTGTTTGTAAACGCCGCACTGTGATCAAAGTTCCGTGTCGTCGAGCACATCAACCTTAAAACTCAAACCGTTTATTGTGTATTCCTTCGATGTATGAAGTTGTTGATGCAGCAATATTTCCATCAATATATCCTCAACCGATAGCTCATCGCAAAACTCAACTTTGAATACGGGGATTTCTTGTAACTTTTTAGGCCCCTTTCCGTCTACGTCCTCGTCGCTTCCATTATGAGGTGCAGGATCTGTGGAAATTACTTTGCTCCCAGGCTCAAAGTTTTCTTGTAAACTTCTCAATATTTGCTCCAACTCGTGGAATGAATCTTGACTGTGCAGCATTAGCTTGCAAATTAAGTTGACTCAACAAAGAGAGAAAATGTTTCTGAGAAGTCCTGTTGTTGTAGACGCCTTTGATTTCTTTAAACAAGCTACTCTGGCGTCCTCTCAAGCGGCAAGAGCAACTTGTACAACTCAATAGTTTACATCGATAGCTCTTATCGAAGGGATAACAAATGAATTTAAAATTAGCATGAAACTAAAATTGAAGACATGTTAACGTCATTTGCTAGCCTGCGTAGCAAGCGTTTCCTCGCGAGGTTCGTCTAGAAAGCTGGGACAAGAGCAAAAAAAAAAAAAAATGACAGGGGAGGGGGAGGGGAACGACCTTTTTTTTTGCTTCCGCTCTAACTTTCGTGTAATAACTCGATTGGAAACGCTTGCTACGCAGGCTAGTCATTTGCAATCAAAGAGGTGTAATCTCAAACAAAAGAAATTTAGATAGAACGAAGCCTCCTGTTGACAAACTTTGCATATCAATAACCAGCGGATTAGCACCTGTGTAATTACACCATTGTTTTCAGTATAACCACCTAATGAGCAATAGGCCATTTTCGAGCAACCTTCAGCTCTTTGTCACAAAGCAGAGTCTCCTTCGATCTTCCTACTTATCTAGGAAGATCGAAGGAGGCTCTGCTCGCAGGGTACCATGGGCCTCGGTTTGAGAGAAAAATTGCTTTGGGCTAGCGGCAGTGTGCTTGCCACCTCATTGGATCACGTGATTATCGACCAATTTGGCCCCACCCACCCCCGCCCCCCTTCCTCTTTAGGTTTGAAAGATATAAAAAAAGGTTTTTGTTGCTCTCTACAAAAAAAAATCGTGAGACAGTCGATCCTTCGACTTACTTGCTCTGCAACCGATGATTGCTAGTTCTTGGTTGGTGATTGCCTGCGTGCAGACGTCTCCTATTTCCTTTGTTGCACGCGGAAAAGGGACGTCTGCGTAACGCCGTCGCTAATCGTGTTCCAGCGTCCCGCTGGCAGGGTATTCTATTTCGCATAAATTGTGAAATAATATCCGGTTAGAAATAAGAGTTGACAGGCCAAACAAAACATCATAAGCTCGTGATACGGGGAAACGTAACCTTGAGAGTCGGCTTGAACAGAGGTTTTTCTTCTTTTCTCTCTCGCGCGAAGATTACTAGCACTACACAGTGCATGTAGCATTCTAACCTTTGACTGAGTAAATCTCATTTTTGCCGCGCTAAGTCTTCCATTTAGAGGTCATGAAGCAGGTTTGTTACATGCACACTGAGTAAACATTTCCTGTGGTTTATGCTTCTGTGGGTGTTCCCGATAGGATTTGATTTCAGATGCAGTTGTAAAGGGTTTAAATTTTCTTGACCTCTATTTGTTACGGCTAAATAAAGATTTTAGTTTCTTTGGCTGGCTTTCTCCAAAATGCCTGCCTGGTGCGAAGTTCACGCCGCTTTTGTAGTTTTCTCAGACACTGTTTACAAATATGATGTGATGTGTCGTGCACAGTAAATTGTAAAGAAATAATTTCCTCGTACACGTTAAATTTTCCGCGTCCCCGCACAAGATTTCGATCGCTCTGCTTTTCGATCGACGAAAAACACAGCACACAATCGCACATGTTTTGATCTGTTTTGGTTAGAAAACCCCGCTTACATAAATCATTTAAATCACCGCATACATTATCAGACCACATTCGATAACAACCAATCAGCGTTAAGTCAAACAATGCGCACTGTGTGTCAGCCTATCACAGCGTGTTCCCAAGATCTTGGGAACCCAGCAGGACGCTGGAACACGATTAGCGACGGCGTTACGCAGACGTCCCTTTTCCGCGTGCAACAAAGGAAATAGGAGACGTCTGCACGCAGGCAAGGTTGGTGAATGCGACCGACTTTACCCAAGATAAGAAGACACGTGATTGGTGTTTCCATTATTCACTTGGGTGTTGGAATCAGTTGGTCATGTTATTGAAATTGACGTGACTGACTTCGCGACAGATCATGTGGCTATCTTCGTAACGTGTTACGTCATTGGTGACGTTAGCATGACGCCATATATATAACTTTAAAGATCCAGTTTACTACCAAGTTTAAGAGTTTATATTACATTTAAGGTTGTATTACATTTAAGGCCAAATATTATTACATTTAGGACTATGATTACAGTTACGTTGAAATGTTATTACATTTAGTACTTCACCATATTTAGGGTCAGTTGTTACATTAAGTAAGGTCCTGTACAAAGCTCCGAAATTGAAAAGATACAATACATTAACATTTCTAAAAGGCTATTTAGATATCATAGATAAAAGGATAGTTAATTACTTATAACAACCTCCGAGGAAAGGGTGAACATTCTATGGTTAAAAAAAATCTTTAGTTTCCTTACTAGGCCATCCCAATAAAATACTTTTTCAAAAGTAAAAAAAAAAAAAAAATTCCAGATTCGCTAGCCAAAGAAGTAAGTACTTTAATTTACAAGCACACGATCTTGTTTTATTAACAACAATTCTTGGTATGATGTGATGTCCCTGTTTTTAATTTACATCCATACCACGTTTTTAAAGGCTGCTTAGACAGTTGATAGTCAAAAAGACCACGTTTTCGAGTTGACTTTGTAACCAGGGTTTCTTACTTAGCAACCCGGCCTTCTCTAGAACCCAGGCCCCTTCAAGTGTTCATTCTTTTATTATTATTATTTTTTTGCCCGACCAACCGACCCACCGTCACAAGAGACGGGGCGATGGGAGAAGAAACATTTTATTGGCATGGCCTTATAAAGGTCAAAGTAGTTTTTATTCCAGTCTCATAAAGAGATAAGTGGGTATCATAATTTTTACAACGTCAATAGCTCCTGTTCGATATATCAAAATTCAAACATGACTCCGAGGCTTTTGGGGCAAAATTGCAAACCTCTCCAATGTCTCGCAATTCCCGTTGATTTAATTATTCAGTTCCTGCTTTTAAGCATCTGCGTTTAAACCTTTGCAACATGTTCTGTTCATCACACAACATTGTTGAATCCAACCCGTTGTACTGGGTTGGCCACTATGCTGCATGACAATGTTGAACGAAGTTTAATTTCCATCAGACATCATCTACAACAGTTTTCATATTTCTTCTGTTCTTAGGTGCGAAAGAAACACGTTCATTTCGGCCCGTTCACACGTATCCGGATATTCTTGAATCCGCAACTGCTTCTTTCCGGATTCGGCTTCCGTCCACAGGTATCCGGTGTATCCGGCATACGAATCCCCAACTTTTTGAATCCGCTCTCCAGAGTGGAAATTTTTAAATACGCTACGAATCCGGAATTGTGTGGACGCTAAATCCGGAAAATTTACAGTGAATATTCAAGATGGTGCCGAGCGTAATGTTATCGCTTTTTTTGGAATTCATTTTCAAGGCTTATAACCTACAGCGGCCTCAATTATGCCACACGGCGGCTCGGCATTTTGAACCTTCTTTCGATGTCGGACGGAGGGAGGGAGTAAGTAAAGGGAGTAACAGTTAGCCCTCTGTAAGCCAAAAGAAATTCCGATTCCTTTGGTTCATGGAATGACAGCCTACATTATGGCATGCAAACGCTACGGAAAGGAATAAAACAGCCCAAAGTGAAATGTAAATGCAAAAAGTCAAATTCAGGAAAAACAAGCAGCAAACAAATGAAAAAAATCAAAACAAACAAGCAAATTAAACACAGAAGAAACATGCTGACGCTTAATAAACCTCATGCTTTTCCAAAGAAGATGTATTTGTCTGCGGGCTATCATTTAGGCTGCGTAGCAGACTTAATTTATCCCCGGTTAGTAATATAAATGTCTGCAAAACAGTGCTGATGTCCTTGTTCTGGGCAAAAAACGAACTCAATGCATCAACGCTTGTGCTTCTTGAATTCCCTTTCAACTCCATTGGCAAAAACAATGGCTTTTTTATATAACATGCCAGTCATGGCTCGTATAAGCTTTTATAGATCGATTGGGTTCGCAAAAGTAGCATACTATGTTACTCGCAGTACTTGTATATATTCCTAAAGTTATGCCAATTATATATTAAGCTAGTTTATGTATAAGTCTGCTCCCGTTAAATTATGGCGTCTATTTTATTTTGGTTTCAAATTTCGTAAAAGCGCTTCAACAACAACAAAAAAAATGAGTGGCAAATACATTTAACCTAGTGGTATGTAGAAACATAAGAGTGCATACATTACGAAAACTCAAACAATTAACAACCAGCATGGGGACACCATCTTGGGTAACTGAGCTAATTATGTGCGTGCGTTGAGTTCTGTGTAAAGAATCCTGGATTACTTCCTGTGGGGACTAAGTTCTCATGAATGTCGCAATAAAGAGACAAAAAAAATGATTTTGTTGCGTAAGTTTGACTGTCAGTAACACTGATTTCGCGCGAAAAAAAAATGGTTGGATGATCAATAAATGACAATTTTTGTGCTGCAAAACTAGCGGAAAGTGTGAATAATGTTAGCAGTGCCTTTCCTTCGGAATATGGGTGAAAATTATGTTCGTGATGACGAATTATACCAAATATTATGCTAGCACAATCTATCAAAACCTAGTTGCGTAGTGAAATCCTGGTACACAGGTGGGGGCCCAGAACACGGATTTATTTCGGCACTGTTATAGCCGAGTTCGTCTGTGGCGCTGGCTAGCTCTCAATATTATGGTAGCAATTATAGAGCTTGACTTAAGATTCAGGCCTTAAAAAACTATCAACATGCTATAGATTTTTCACAAATGTAGTTCCTTTCATGAGAGCATCGTTGATCGCGCCACTTCCCACAATGGTCTGGATCGGATTTTCTTATTTGTATTATTACACAATTCTGCTTATTTTTGTTATTGTCCGGCTGGTCATCTCCCCAGTTTTTGTACCCATCCGAATCCAACTGAGTTCCGTCCGTCCACATCCAGTCAGTTTCATTCGCAGAGTCAGAAAGTCCAATCCAGTAACTACCGGTTTTGTGGGTCGGCAAAAGTTCCGTTTTTATGAAATCATTTTCTTCATGAGATTCAACCTTTACCAATCTGGCCTGGAATTTTTCACATTCCTCCTTTGCCTTTTCCCAACTCAATTTTGGTGACGTAACCAATTTATAACATGACGTCCCGTTGCAAGTCCACTCTTGTTGACAAGCTGAGTTAAGAAACAACAGAAAAAGGAAAACCAAAGACATAAAATTAGTTGAAACTAGTAATAACCGAAGGTTAAGGAGTGCGGGCGACAACGATCGAAGGTCAAAACGCTTTGCTCCAACGCTGTGCATTGCGCATAGGAGTCACGTGATAGATGCTCAAAAGACGTGTGATCCAATTACAAATGACAGAAGGTCCAAGCTGCGCCGGTGAAGGTAAAAGGAGGAATGAGTTTGAGGAATGGCATGTGGCATGGCTTGCGGAATGACATAATTATGCGGGATATAATTTATGGAAAATGACGCAAAGAAATAAATTAAACAGGAAAGCATACGCGCGTCTCTGCCGCGCCTTTGTTGGCGCAAATTTGAAGGAGCATTGGCTTTGCCGGTCCACTTATTACTGTTATTAAAGCAAGGCTAAAATTAAAACCTAGCTGATATGACAAGTCATCGATAACTAGTTTCCAAAATAAACTGAAACGGTTCTTTACTCACATCTCTTTTTCAGTGAAGCGCATTGAAATTACGAAAACATGTCAAGTTTAAATAGCCTTCTATTGAGTTTTTACTCTCCTCGTTACATAGAAAAACATCGTAACGGCGGACGATGTAAAATAGAGAGGAGGAAGAGAGAGGACCCCGGAAACGAGGGTGTTAGGAAATGGCAGCCTTGGTAGTCCCAAATGAAATAAAGAAATAAGCCTCGTAAATTCGTGCAGACATACTGTGTTGCAAATCTGTCAGGGTTTTAGGGGTATATAACCTGTCAGTGCTACTTGGCTGAACTCAAATCAAGCGTCCTCGTTATCGTAACGCTAGAGGGTTAAAAAAAATGCTTGCTGAACGCTATAATTCTAGAGATTATTAATACGGTGAACAAAACAGATCATTTTCGAGACTAAATGAACGCCTCCCGAATCAAACATTAATTCGTAATCAACAAATCGAGTGAAGCGGCGAACTGCTCTTTGTCTCCTTTCAGCCTTTCTGGTCCGTGCACACTTCGGCCAATCTATTTTTTCATTTTTCCAACAAAAACGGAAAAAGGATATATTACTTATCCTTACCATGTTTTCATATTTCAAAGTACAGAAAAAAAAAACAGAAAAAAGAAAATGGTCAGGAAAATCGATCATTTTTTCGTTTTTCTAATTTTGAAGTTAAATTCAAAAATACAAAAAATACTGTTAACGGCTAAAAGCGATATTTTGCTATTTTTATTTTTCTTGATATTGTTAGAAAAGTGAGAAAAATAAAATAATCTCCGAGTCCTATATCATTTTTCTATTTTTCCGTTTTTCCCAAAAAATAGAAAAACAGAAAAATGAAAAAATCATATTTATTCGCACCATTTTTTCATTTTTTCCATTTTGTTCAAAAAATGAAAAAATAGAAAAATGGCATACCTATCGCCTAATTTTCCATAATTCCATTTTAACAAGAAAAATGAAAAAAATGACAAGTGTTGCGAACAATTTTTCCATTTTTTCAATAAATAGAAAACAAACAAATAAACAAAAACGGACAATTTTTCATCTTTTGTTTTAATGAAAAATAGCAAAGAAAAATGACAAATCATGAACATTTACCAATAAAGAAAGGAAAAACCTAATCCACTTTAGACTCACTAGTTTTGTTAGACGATTTACACAGGGTCGGCGGAGACGTGGGATGGGGAGGGCGGGTGGGGGCCCTTTAGTTCTCGGAATGCGAACGTAGTTTCATTCACTTTTGTATTTGATTAGATGATTCCTTTACCTCATTACTTAGGACTCACTCTGTGACCTGTTCTAACACTGCGTCACCATAAAGTGTTCCTGTTGCATTTAAACTGAGGTACGTTTCCCCATACTTGCTCTTTGCTCTCGTCTTTCCAGGGCTGAGTTGCTTAAAAGGTGGATAACGCTATCCGCTGGATAAATAACTATCCAGTGGATGACGCAATTGGTTTCCCTAAAATACATGAAAAATTATCAGGCCGCTGGATAGTGATTTACCGGTGGATTGTCGCTATCCAACGTTTAAACAAATGTATGAGCAAATGTATGGGGCCAGAGCATTAAGATGTTCTTTCCAGCGAGTGTATTCTTGGCGCCTCGTGATGTTTCCCCTCCATAATAGTAATTCGATATACTTTACTCTTGCAATCCTAAACCACTCGTTCTGCGGCAAGATCCGTTATTTCGGCAGGCTAAGCAGTATACTTTTGAGCATCTATTTCATTTAAAAATGTCTGACCTCTTCACTGGCGTGCCCTTTATTTATTTTGTGCACGTGACTGTTCAACAACCTTCTTGTTTTCCCCTTACAGTCTCTCACGAACCGCTTTTTTTGTGATGGGACCATAGTGTTGCCGGCATGAAAACCGTTGAGTTACCGCCCCCGTTTTCCCGTACCAATTTTCACGCCTTCTCCTCCTTCCTCGTACCCTTTCTCATATTCTTCATTTCCACGACCGGTACGGTACGGTTTTCCCGCCGCTTTCATCCACAGTCGACTCCCAACAACTCAAACCTTCAGGGAAATCGAGATCAAAAGTGAATGGAACTACGTCCGCATCTCGAAAACTAAGCCGCCCCCCCCCCCCCCCCCCCAAATTCCCCCACATGTCCGCCGACTCTGTGTAAATCTTCTAACCAAATTAGTCAGTCGATAGTGGATACGAATTAGGTTTTTCTTTTCTTCACCGTTAAAATATTCATAACTTCTCACTTTTCTGCGCCATTTTTTCAATAAAATAAAAAATGAAAAACTGTCTGAAAGGGTGTATCGTTAAAGTTTTTCTATTTATCCAAAAAAAACCGGAAAAATAGAAAATTGCTCGCAACACTTGTCATATTTTCATTTTTCTTGTTAAAATGGAACTATGGAAAATTAGGCGATAGGTATGCTATTTTTCTATTTTTTCATTTTTTGAACAAAATGGAAAAAAATGAAAAAATGGTGGGAATAAATATGATTTTTTCATTTTTCCGTTTTTCTATTTTTTGCGAAAAACGGAAAAATAGAAAAATGAGTTAGGAATCGGAGATTATTTCATTTTTCTCATTTTCTAACAATAGCAAGAAAATAAAAAATAGCAAATATCGCTTTTAGCCGTTTACAGTATTTTTTGTATTTTTGAAGCGGACTTCAAAATCAGAAAAATGAAAAAATGATCAATTTTCCTGCCCATTTTATTTTTTTCTATTTTTTTCTGTACTTTAAAATATGTAAATATAATAAGAATAAGTCATATTTCCTTTTTCCGTTTTTGTTAGGAAAATGGAAAATTAGATTGGCCGAAGTGTGCACGGACCGTTCATGATTTGTCATTTTTCTTTGCTATTTTTCATTAAAACAAAATATGAAAAATTGTCCGTTTTTGTTTGTTTGTTTGTTTTCTATTTATTGAAAAAATGGAAAAATTATTCGCAACACTTGTCATTTTTTTCATTTTTCTTGTTAAAATGGAATTATGGAAAATTAGGCGATAGGTATGCCATTTTTCTATTTTTTCATTTTTTGAACAAAATGGAAAAAATGAAAAAATGGTTCGAATAAATATCATTTTTTCATTTTTCTGTTTCTCTATTTTTTGGGAAAAACGGAAAAATCGAAAAATGATCTAGGACTCGGAGATTATTTTATTTTTCTCACTTTTCTAACAATATCAAGAAAATAAAAATAGCAAAATATCGCTTTTAGCCGCTTATAGTATTTTTTGTATTTTTGAAGCGGACTTCAAAATTAGGAAAATGAAAAAATGATCAATTTTCCTGACCATTTTCTTTTTTTCTTTTTTTGTCTGTACTTTAAAATATGTAAATATGACAAGGATAAGTAATATTTCCTGTTTCCTTTTTGTTGGAAAAATGAAAAATTAGATTGGCCGAAGTGTGCACGGACCCACCTCGTTTTCCTTACCGAGACCTTAACCTAGTCTTAACCTAGTTATGATACAGAACTTCACATGTGCCGAACCTAATTACATGGAATTAAGTACACGAAACCGGCGTCTGAATAAATTCTATTTCAATTTGGAGCGGCTCGGCCGTTGTTTCAGCCTAACCCGGCTTAGTATTGAGACTTGGAACGGCTTTGATTCAGACGTCAACATCTTCATGTGCCGAACCTAATGCATTTATTAAATTATCATCAACAACGTATTTTGCAACAAGTTTAACTCAGAAAGCATTTTCATACTTCTCTTCCTTTCATTTTCAAAGCTTTACGTTTCGAATAAACAAGAAGTGACTTTCCAGAAAGGAGCCATAGGCTCCTGCTTTTGTTAACAGACTTATGAAGTTGATAGCGCAAATAGAAGGGAAATCAAGTGTCATTGGCCGTTTTTCTATTGAGGAGGCATTATCCATCTGGACGAACTTTTGCAAACATTTGTATGCCTGTCGTCGTGCCTCGTTCAAGACGTATTACGAAGGATACTTCGTCCAGACACATAATGCGTCCTGCACTCGTCTTTATACTTAAGACGCATAACCAGACGAACTACAAATGCTTGCACAAGTTCGTCCAGACATTGAAGGAGCACGAAAATGTCGAATGTGATGATTCAAATGAATCACTATATCTGGCTAAAAATTTATGGCGACAAAATATGGCATTGGACCCATGCTTTCTTTTTTCTCTGTACATTAATTCAAGGTTAGGATCGACACGCGGTACGCCGTCTGAATCAGTTGCAGCGCCAACGTCGCTCCAAAGTAGGACCAAATAGAGATAAGAAGTCGCTACTCACGTTGCCATGGTAGCAAAATCTTTGGACGACAACAAATACAAATGTTTGCTCAAGTTCGTCCAGACGGATAATGCGACTGTAGGGTAAAAACGGCCAGTGTCACCGGTACTATCTATATTGGCGCCCTCAGATCAGTGTCTGTATTAAAAGGGTTCAAATTTAAGACTATCTGTAGATTGTTACACGTGTATTTGTCCGGTACCAATGGATTTAGAATGATTTAGCTATATCAGCTAGACTATGGCGGTCAATACAAGTTGAAGCAAAGACACAGAAAATTACCCACCGAGTGGAGTAGGTTTGATTGTTGAATCTAGTAAAGCTGTGGAAACGTCTGTTGGTATCACTGTGGCTTCTGATGACGATACATCTGTTGGGGAGCACGATAATAACTACTCACACTAGATTGTTTTCCAGTTGTTTGAGTATTTATATATTCTTAATGTCTTCATTACTGTGTTTCCCTCGTCCAGTTTACGTGCTTTTGCCAAAATTGCTATCAGTAAATAAGTTATTGGTTTTGTAAAAGAGAATCAGATGGTAGAGACGATAGTTACGCGTTAGTGTGAGATCATGAATCGCTAGATACTGGAAATTTCTTTGTTTGTTTTTTGTTTTAGCGAGTTTATAGACTAAGACGAAGTATAAAGGTAAAAAAAAAGCAACAACAACAAAAGTAATAACAAAACAGAAGAACGAGTTTCATACAAGTTGAAGGAACAACGCAGACAATTACGCACCTTGATGAGAAGGCTGGTTTGTTGAAATTCGTGAAGTTGTTGAAACTGCTGTTGGTATCACTGCGGGTTCTGATGACGATACATCTGTTTAGGAACACGATAAGAATACTGACACAAGAAATTGTTTCCAGTTGTTTGAGTATTATATTTCTTATTGCCTCATTGTTCTTCCCTCGCCCAGTTTATGTGTGCTTGTCAAAATTGATATCAGTAAATAATTAAGTTGCTGGTTTTGTAAAAAGAGAATCAGATGACAGGAGACGATATTTTTTTGCGTTAATGGCTTAGTATGAGGTCATGATGGTTTGATAATGGATTTTTTTGGCGAGTTTATGGAACAAGGCCAAGTCAAGGTGAAACAAAAAATCTTCGAGGCTAGTATATTAAAAGTACGTCCAGACTAAACCAAACCCATCAATGGCATTCAGAAAAAAAAATGCTAAAAAAAAATCTTCAAAAATTAGGAGTCGTCCACGTGGGTAGTTGATTGACCAGGTTCACCAAAAGGTCCATGGTTTAGGGCCAGAGGGGTGCCAGGAGTCTATATTTTTATACGTCCTCAATAACGTATTTTGCAAGCACTTTAACTGAGGGTGCGTTTCTTAAGCAAATCCAAAAACGGGTCATGAATCCATGAAATCCACACCTTGAGTGAATTCTTTGGATCAAATCCAAATTCGAATTTTTTAGATTCACAATCCGGTCAATCTGAGCATTTTTTGGGTAAAGGATTTGAAAAAGGTTTTTTTGACACCCGGTTTTCCCAGCAAAAAATGGTACACAGTGATACCTTAACTTTGAGAAACAAGTTACATTTCATTTCATGTTTGGCATCTATTTACATTCGTAGACTGTTTCCAAACCCTCACCTGTCATGTGTTTTGTACGTGTGTAGTGTCTGGGTCTGCTTACGCCGGTTTATTTTCAAAGTAATTGAATTCATCGGCTTTAGTTTTAAATTCTTATAAGTTTAATATCCTAAGGTTTATTCCCTTCGAGAAATGTCGTATATTCACACACAGTTATGTTCCTTTTCCTACTTGTCTTCAACGCGATGAATAGTTTGTTGTTTTTTTCCCTCTTTCTTTTTCTCATTACGAAGAGCACGAGGACATGCCGTTAATGTCCTGGTAAATGATACTTTCTCAGATCTTACCTTTTTTTGGTAGTGAAGAAACCTAACGATCCAAGATCACAAATCCGGTGTTGGATTCTCCCAAAAACACGCAGTCCCGTAGAGCGTTTCTTCCTTCCCATTTCCAAAGCTTTACTTATCGTGAACAGATCTGATCTTGGCCGTTTGCGATTTGTGATTGCTGGATTTCAATCCGTTTGGTTTGTTTCTATGTTTTAAGGTCCGTTGTTTGTGTCTTTCCTGTTTCGGGCTATATTATCTACTAGTTTACTTCGAATTTTTTACTGATCTTGTTTTAGCTGAACAGCCTTATGATGTTCACAGCGCAATTATAAGTTAGACGAGATATTAGCATTGATGTAAGCCAGACGCCAATAACCTAGAATCTATGGCCCCCTCAGACCAGTGTCTGTATTACTATATCAATTTCTTTCGTCATTCTCAGCCGGTTTTGTTTTTGCGGGCCAGCTGGGCGGCGAGGGCGTTCAAACATTGTGATTTGCATTAACCCCGCCCCCACTCAAATGTTTTAAGTAATAGAAAAAACCCAAAATTCTTTCGAAGTTTGCAAAACGCGCAGCAAGATACTACAAATTTGACAGTAAAGGGGTTCAACTGCAGATAGTTACACCTGCCCGTTATCAATGGATTCAGATTGATCAAGCTAATCAGACATGATTAGTCGTTGAAAAGATACTGAAAATTACCCACCGAGAGGAGGAGGTTGGCTTGTTGAAGCTGGTAAAGATGTGGAAACTGCTGTTGGTATCACTGTGGCTTCTGATGACGATACATCTGTTAAAGAGGCACAATGGAAAACTTTTCCCAGTTGTTTTAATTATTATTTAAATTTTTCTTATTCCTCGATTTTCCCCAGCCCAGTTTATACGTGCTTGTGCGCCAGAATTGCGATCGGTAAAATAAAGTGTTGGATGTTTTAAAAATAGGTCCGTATTGCGTACATAATTAGGTGTCTAGTGCGAACATATATCATAAAAAAATGTGGTCATAATGGAAAGAGTTAGTTTGGTTGGGGCCCTATTTTTGCTTGTTAGAATGCCTTTTTTTCTGTTTTAAAAGTGTATTACTAAGAGAGTTTGTTTGGGCCTCTCAGTTTTTATGAATAGCTTCTCCATCTACAGTGTCTTTTTGGAATTTTTTTAGAGGAATTGACTCCGAGTAGCCGGAATTTTGCCTTTGACTTTGATAATGCCATTCTTTGCCCCTGAATCTTGGGTGACAAGACGAGAAGTGTCAGTGTGTGTATTCTGAAATAATGCAGCCGGTTTGAAATCAGTGCCTGTAGATCCGAGAATTAACATGTTTTAACACTTTATTCCTTTAAAGACAATTATATCTTGAAATAAAAATTTTGTTCTCAGAGATTTCCTCTCTAAATTTAACATTACTATAGCGTGTTGATTATTTGCTTGTTCAATGAACTGCGATATTTGTTCTCTTCTGGTATTTTAGAAAGTCCTTTGTATCAAGAGCCTGTTTGTATACCTTTTTCAAAAGACTGGCTTTATAGCTAAAAACGCTTAAGTCTGAGTGCCATTCCAAGTGCCTCTTTGCAGTAAGAATTCAGATACGTTTAGAAACTATATAGTAAAGATGAAATAAGATAGCCATTAAATCAAAATATATTCCCCAAATTCAAACGTCTGTTGCTCTTGATAACTATCTTAAAAGGTTAAATTACAACTCACGGAAATTTTGAAGGTTGCTCTCCCTTCGTCGTTATCTTTCATCTTCTAATTTAAATTGGTTCCGATTATTTCTTAGATCCTTTTATGGAATCCAATTTTAATCAATCGAATATCCTAAAACTCCTCAAGATTAGCCAAAAAGCCTTCACGATTATATGCACATGCATAGTGCACATAGTTGCACATTCCAAGCATGCCAAATGGTTACACATTCCAAAGTTAACAAATTTGTGCTAACGCTTTGGTCCCCCTTCACGAAAAGGCACAGAAAATTACGTACGCTGTTGAGGTGGTTGAGTTGTTGACGCTGGATAAGCTGTGGAAACTGCTGTTGGTATCAGTGTGGCTTCTGATGACGATACATCTGTTGGGGAACACAATAATAACTACTCACACTAGGTATTTTTCCAGTTGTTTGAGTATTTATGTATTTTCAATTGCCTCATTACTGTGTTTCCCTTGTCCAGTTTACGTGCTTTTGCCAGAATTGCTATCAGTAAATAAGTCGTCGGTTTTGTAAAAAGAGAACCATCGATCAGATGGTAGGAGACGATATTTATGTGTTAATGGCTTAATGTGAGATCATGAATGGCTGAATATTGGAAATTTGTTCGTTTGTTTTTAGTTTGGCTAGTTTATAGACCAAGACGAAGATTAAAGCTGAAAAAATTAACAACAACAACAACAAAAACAAAGCAAAACAAAAGAACAAGTCTAATACAAGTTGAAGAAACGACGCAGACAATTACGCACCTTGTTGAGAAGGCTGGTTTGTTGAAGTTCGTGAAGTTGTGGAAACTGCTGTTGATATCACTGCGGGTTCTGATGACGATGCATCTGTTATGGAGTACACGATAAGATTACTGACACAAGAAATTGTTTCCAGTTGTTTGAGTATTATATTTCTTATTGCCTCATTGTTCTTCCCTCGCCCAGTTTATGTGTGCTTGTCACGATTGATATCAGTAAATAATCAAGTTTCTGGTTTTGAAAAAAGAGAATCAGATGACAGGAGACGATATATATATAACAATTATTCACCGAAGTGGAGGTGGCTAGTCCTGGATATTTACCGAACTGCGAAGCAGTGAGGTAAATATCCACGACTAGCCACCGACACTGAGGTGAATAATTGTTTTAGTATATACTAAAACAGTGAGATCATTGAGCACAAAAATGATGATTTTTAACTCAAATACTGTTGCCAACGATTACAATTTTGGCGCCTAATGACCGGGCGGCTGCGGCCGTCGCTTTATTCTTGCCGACAATTAAAACTTTTCAAGGCATTTGTTTAGCTCTTGCGGGGAAATTTCTTCAAAAGGAGTTGTGAATTCTTTCTGTATTTAAAATCATTCTATAAAAAAAGATTATTAAATTTAGTTTGAAGCTTATTTATGAACAACTCAACTAAATAAAGTAAGCAAGACTTAAACTTAATTTGCATTTGTAAACAAAAACTTTTTCACCAGTTTTATCGATAAATTAGTGTCAAAAAGACAAAGCTTTACCTGTTAAAACTTCCAATCCGAACTTCGTCACCTTCTTCGTGTATTTCAGGAACAGCTTGCTTGATTAGTTGTGAAATTTGTTTGTTTGTTTACGGCAGAAAACCGGGAAGGCATTTTGCTCGCAACTTACGCGAGTTTGGCGTTGCTCGCTCGGAGGAACTGGAGGTGAATCAGTGAATAGTGCAGGATATTCACTGATTGGGTAGCCAATCAGAGCGCTCGAAAAACACTATCCACTGTTTTAGTATATACTAAATATATATATATTTTTTTTTTGCGTTGATGGCTTAGTATGAGGTCATGATAGCTTGATAATGGATTGTTTTGGCGAGCTTAAGGAACAAGGCGAGGTCAAGGTAAAAAAAAATAAAAATCTTCAAGGCCAGTATATTAAAAGTATGTCCAGACTAAACCAAACCCATTAATGGCATTGAGAAAAAAAAAATGGTAAAAATTTATCTTCAAAAATTAGGGCTGCCACGTGGGTGGTCGATGGACCAGGTTCACTAAGAGGTCCATGGTTTAGGTCCAGAGGGCTGCCGGGAGTCCATGTTTTGTATACGTCCTCAATAACGTGTTTTGCAAGCAGTTTAACTGAGGGTGTATTTGTTAGGCAAATCCAAATACGGATCATGAATCCATAAAGTCCACACCTGAATGCTTTGGATCAAATCCAAATTCGAATTTTTGAGATTCACAATCCGGTCAATCCGAGCATTTTTTTTTGGGAAAAGGATTTGAAAAAGGTATTTTTGACACCCGGTTTTCCCAACACAGTAGTATGACACTCTCACTTTGAGCCACTAGTTACATTCCATTTCATGTTTGTCATCTATTTACATTCGTATACTGCTTCCAAACCCTTCACCTGTCATGTTTTTTGTTCGTATGTAGTGTCTGCGTCTGCTTACGCCGGTTTATTTTCAAAGTACTACTACTACTACTACTACTACTACTACTACTACTACTACTACTAATAATAATAACAATAATAATAATAATAATAATAACAACAATAATAATAATAATAATAACAATAAAAACAAAACAAAACAAAACAAACAAACAAACAAACAAAAGAAAACAATTCATCGTCTTCAGTTTTAAATTCTCGATTTATAATTTTACTATCCTAAGGTGTATATAAGGTGTATACATCTCGTATATCATGAGGAGCCGCATAAAGTTCCTTTACTAATTATCTTGAGTGACGGTTGCCATGCTCAATTTCCTGTTATAATTTTACCTCCGATCTCGTGCATGTTAGCAGGGGTCAGATTAGCTGTCATCGGTAGTGATCTTCACAGAGGCGATGAAAGAATTCTAAATTTCGCAACTGTCTGTTAATATGGTTAAAACAATACTAGGCGGGGTAAAAACATGTAAATAAAGTCGAGCGCGGTCTTTTCAACTATTCTTCGGGATCGGATCAGCCCGATCAAGCCATCATTGTATGGAGTATATGTGAGTTACTATTTGCCGTTTCCTGGTCGAGAATTTCTGTGTTGATTCCCGATAAAAATCGTTTCCCTTACAAGCGATTGGTATTTGGAAAAACATTTAAACAGATCGGACAGGTTAGGAGAATTCAAGCTTCTCTTCTGAAAACCGGACATGGCCAGCCTTCCTTCTTTACATTGGTTCAAATGAAAGGGCAATTCAGCCTTAGATCAGTAGGTTTACCTTGCGACACCTTAATTCTGGTTTGTATAATGACTTGATTAATGGTAAGACTCCTTGAAGGTAAGCACAGTGTTCGATTTTTTTCCTTTAATTTATTTATTTCTGCTTCGAGCATATCCGCGCCAGAACCTCCTAAATGCCCGCCAAATTTAATGTGGCGCTCCCGATCGTACAGCTCGTGTTTAGGAAGAAACAGGCCCAGCACAACTTCCACTGGAGGCAATTTTGTGTTACAAAAAGTACCCTAATAAAGAAGTCGAAAAGCTCTATTAATTTCGTGCGACATTTTCTTGATAAACATAGGAATGTGTTGATTTTATAGACGTCTGTGTTTTATAATACACATACACACGTGGCGGCCAAATTGCTATATCTCTGATCTTTTTTCAACTGTTTTGCTTGTTGCCGATGTTTAAATGCTTCATCATGATCCAGTGCGATTTATAGTTGTCACTTCATGCTCAGATCTTTGTTTCAATTAATGAGAAAATTATCTTATAGTTAAAACACTCTTTGCACAACAATAAAGCCAGTAATTATTGCGTTGTTGCATGCGTTCTCAACACAGCCGGACGGAGCTCTGCCTATGAAAATAATCGTTTTCCTAGTATCGAGTAGGCGAAAATGACTCCCACTGGTAGCAAATTGTGCTACAAAGCCATAAATAAGGGCTATTCCATGTATAAACCTCATAAAACCTTTTTACTTTGATCAAAAATGAAATAAAACGCGTTAAAAATATCAGACGCTCGTGTTACCCATACCCCTACCGACCTACCTAATGTACTTCCCAGAGAGGGGGTTGAGTGTTAAGTTTGCTCGTTATTTGTAAGTCCCTAAATCTAAGTAGCTTTCTTTTTCTTTTAAAAATTTTTACGGAGGAATCGAAATGAGTTTTGGTTGATTGGTTTTGTCCATCGCGGTTCACCCCTATTTGTTTTTTTTAATAAAATACGACTGCGCGAACGGTCTCCATTATTTTTCACGAGCAGAAGGCTTTGATATGCGAAAACAAATTCATGAACATGGTTCAGGGTATTCTGTACGTGCTTTTATGTTGGGTGTGTCGCCTGATTAAAAGCGAGCGATCGGGTGAGTCGCCTTCGCTTAGTGCAAGAAGACTTTGTAAAACGTGTATATTAAATGAATCTTTCTGTAAAAAAACGAGGCCTTAGGAAAGTTTATAAGGTAAAATAGTCTTGGAAAACGGTTTGCAAAATATATTTTTCTTTTGTTTGGGACCTGCTAAGATTGTATTTCAACTAGACGCTTAGAATTCGTAATTGAACTTATTCTTTGGGTGATTCTAAACAAAGCTAAACAACGACTAAAGTTCCGTCTGCACGTGCTCTTCTGGGTGAGTCGCCTGAAAAAGCAAGCGATCGGGTGTGTCGCCTTCGCTTAGTGCAAGGGAACATGGTTGGTTACGGCTCGTGAAAAATAATAGAGACCGTTCGTGCAATGGTATTTTATTAAAGAAACAAATAGGCTGGGGGAACCGCGATGGACGCAACCAATCAACCAAGATTCATCTTGATTCCCACGTAAAATTTTTTAAAAGAAAAAGAAAGCTACTTAGATTTAGAAATAAAATTTCGGTGAAGCAGAATTCAAAGCGGGACTATTGCCTTTTTTGAGAAAAGGCCGGTGAAGTCTCCTATTTAAATTCTGCTCCCCAGAGAAAGCTACTGTAAAAACTATTTGAATTTATAGTCAATGTAAATTCTATTAAATTTAAATCGCTGCACTTCGTTCATCTTCGGTAAATAAATGCATATTGATTAATTCTAAGGTATCCCCCGTTTGACAATTTGTGCAAAACTCCTCTACACCGCCACAGGTTTTCCAACTGATGCACTGTTTTGGAGCGATTTTCATTCTATCAGGTTCAATTTGTTAGTTGTGTTCGTCTCATCAGCTTGTTAGTAATGTCTGCTAAAGTGAGCGGTTGAAAGATATGTCGGATAAAGCTTCACAGGAGGCCAGTAAAGGAGATTCGCATTTCTGCTCAAGTATGGTTTAAAGCTGTCAACGGTCTATGCTTGGCTGAATTTAAACAATGGCCTTCTGGTCAGATGGGGGACAAATTTTCCCAAATATTTCGGTCGCTAAGGCTTGCGGCTCGCCATGCATACGTAGTTATGTTGCATTTCCTACTTGTCTTCGCCGCGATGATCAGTTTGTTGTTTTTTCCCTCTATTTTTCTCATAGAAGAGCACGAAGGCATGCCGTTAATGTCATGGTAAATGATCATTTTTCGGATCTTCTCTTTTTTTGCAATTTGTAGTAATCGAAGAAACCATATGATCCGAGATCATTAATCCGTTTTTGGATTCTCCTAAAAATACGCAGCCTCGGAGAACGTTTTCATGCTTCTCTTCCTTCCCATTTCCAAAGCTTTACTTTTCTTAAAAAGATCTGACCTTGGCCGTTTGCGATTTGTGATTGGTGGATTTCGATCCGTTTGGTTTGTTTCTGTGTTTTAAGGTCCATTGCTTGTGTCCGTCCTGTTTTGGGCTATGTAATCTACTACTTTATTTCGAAGATTTTTACTGATCTTGTTTTAGCCGAGCGAACAGCCTTATGATGTTCACAGCGTAAGTTAAACGAGATATTGGCATTAATATGAGCCAGACGCCAATAACCTACACTGGGTTATTATACATTGTACCACTATCTGTCTTCTCATTGGCTTAGAGCCTTCAGCTAGTTTTGGAAATCAACGAAACCTACAGATTGGTCAACTATCTGCTAGCAGATAACCGACTAATCTGTAGGTTGGGCGCGCAATGCATGATTTTGAATAACAATATTAATTCAGTTTCCTTGCGACGGTCTGTTTGTCGTTATTTTCTTCAAAACAATGTGTAACAAAACAATTATAATAGATTCGATTTTTGTGATATCCTAAATAATCAAGGTCTCGGTAAGTGTTATCAGCCTCGGCCTTCGGCTTGGCTGATGTTTCTGATTGGTTAAAACCACACGCATAATTCACCATAAACAACTACTGTTGACCAAAGTTGGCAAGAATTTTGTCATATTGAACTGATGACGTCAAAATGACGTCAAAAGTGCAGCCTTGTTGCAAGTTTCGTTGTTTTGGTAGTGAGAACAAAATGGCTATACAGTCGGCGGAACATTTTACTCGTTTCACGGCGAAAAAGTGTGTATAAACATGGCAAGAACAGCATGAAGACGGACGTCATCTGCTATTTAAAGTATAGTTGCAGACTTAAACAGACCTTTATCTCCTAAACTTTCCGACAAAGATGCATTATCGATATGAACTTACATCGACCAAGGTTAGCGTGTTTTAGCTTGTTTTTAAACATGGAATTATTTTGAAGGAATAATTAAACAATTATTGAATTCGACTTTCGTAGGATATGAAGAATTTTACAGATCTCGGAGGGAGTTATCCACCTCGGCCTTGGGCTTCGGTGGATAACACCCTCCCCGAACTGCAGAATTCTTCATAACCTACTCAGCCTCATTTAATGATTGCTAAATCTGTGCCCCCCTCAGATCAGTGTCTGTATTACTGCAAATTTCCTTCGCCATTCTCAGCCGGTTTTGTTTTTGTGGGCCAGGCTGGGCGAGCGCGAGCGTTCAAACATTGTGAGTTGCATTAACACCGCCCCCACTCAAATGATTTACGCAACAGAAAAACCCAAAATCCTTTCGAAGTTTGCAAAACGCGCAGCGCGATACTACGAATCGGTAGTAAAGGGGTTCAACTGTAGGTAGTTACACCTGCCCGGTATCAATGGATTCAGATTGATCAAGCTAATCAACTATACTATGTCAATACAAGTTGATGAAAAGACACAGAAAATTACCCACCGAGTGGAGGAGGTTGGCTTGTTGAAGTTGGTAAACCTGAGGAAACTGTCGTTGGTATCATTGTGGCTTCTGATAACGATACATCTGTTAAGGGAGCACAGTGGAAATACTTACACTAAATTTTTCCCAGTTGTTTGAGTATTTATATTTTTCTTATTCCTTCATTGATTTTCCCCCGCCCAGTTTATACTTGCTCGTGCCAGAAAAGTTGTTGGTTATTTTAAAAATAGGTCCGCTTGGCGTAC
Source organism: Porites lutea (assembly GCF_958299795.1). Classification (NCBI taxonomy): domain Eukaryota; kingdom Metazoa; phylum Cnidaria; class Anthozoa; order Scleractinia; family Poritidae; genus Porites; species Porites lutea. The sequence goes on from NC_133201.1 coordinate 10,739,106, forward strand.
ATGTTGCAAGTGCGAATATGTGGTCATAATGGAAAGAGTTGGTTTGGTTGGTACTCTTTTTTTGCTTTTTGGAATGCCTTTTTTTTTCTGTTTCAAAGGTGTATGACAAACAGAGTTTGTTTGAACCTATCTGTTTTTGTGAATAGCCTCTCCATCTACAGTAAAATGAGATCAGGCCTAATTTTAGCGGTTCTCATACATTCTCTCTAACGGCTACCGCTAACATTGGGCCTGATACAAACTCTCTCACATTTGTGCTCGTTACGGCCAAATTTTGGCCGTAACGCTGGTTGGCTGTTAGAACAATGCCACAAGATCTGTTGGCTGTCGGAAACGCCGGAAGTTGAAAGCGCTTATTCCTCGCGTGGTTAAAATTTCTTTAGAGAAATTGGCTCTGAGTAGCCGGAGTTTTGCCTTTGCTTTTCATGATGCCATTCTTTACCCCTAACTCTTGGGTGGCAATACGAGAAGAGGGCATTCTGAAATAATCCAGCTGGCTTGAAATGTGTTCCTAGATCCAAGAACTTACATGTTTTAATACTTTATTCCTTTGAACACAATTATATCTTGAAATAAAAATTTTGTTCTCAGAGATTTCCTCTCTAAATTTAACATTACTAGCGTGATGATTATTTGCTTGTTCAATGAACTGTAATATTTGTTCTCCTCCGAAAGATTCCCTTTGTAAATTTAACATTACTAGCGTGATGATTATTTGCTTGTTCAATGAACTGCGATATATGTTCTCTTCTGAAAGAGAAAGTCGTTCGTATCAGGACGCCTGTTTGTATACCTTTTTCAACAGACTGGCTTTATAGCTAAAGACAGTTATCTCTGTGAGCCCTTTCAAGTGACTGTTTGCAGAAGGAATTCGTATGTTTAGAAACTATATAGTATAGAATAACAACAATAAGAAGAATCAAAGAAAAAGATGAAATGAGATATCCATTAAGTCAAAATGTATTCCCCAAATACAAACCTCTGTGGCTCTTGATAATTGTCTTAAAAGGTTAAATTACAACTCACGGAAATTTTGAAGGTTGCTCTCCCTTCGTCGTTATCTTTCATCTTCTTATTTAAATTGGTTCCGATTAGTTCTTAGCTCGTTTTACAGAATCCAATTTTAATCAATCGAATATCCTAAAACTCCCTCAAGATTAGATGCACATGTATAGTGCACATAGTTGCACATTCCAAGCATGCCAAATGGTTACATATTCCAAAGTTAACAAATTTGTGCTAATTCTTTGGTTCCCCTTTCACGAAAGTAGTAAACTAGTTTATAGCTTATAGAATTATTATGGCTATTACGTCACAAGTTGGGATTATATGAAATACTTGGACGAATTTTCAATGCTCTCACAAAGTGTCTACGTGCTTCGCACTAGACACAAAAGCAGATTGAGATAGTAGGAAACAAGTCGAAGAAAAGGCACAGAAAATTACCTACCCTGTTGAGGTGGTTTGGTTGTTGACGCTGGATAAGCTGTGGAAACTGCTGTTGGTATCAGTGTGGCTTCTGATGACGATACATCTGTTAAGGAGCACGATAAGAATAATTATATTTCTTATTTCCTCATTGTTTTTTCCTTGCTAGTTTGTAAGTGACCTAGCCAGAATTGCTATCGGTAAACAGGTCGATGGTTAAAAAAAATAAATAAATAAATAAAAAAGAATCAGATGGTAGGAGGCGATTATGCGTTAACGGTCAAGTCGGTCAAGTATGAGGTGTCCTGTTGGCTGAATGTCGATAAAAGATTTTCTGTTTCTTTGCGACTTTCATTTATAGACCAAGACGAAGTCAAGGTGAGAAGAAAAAGTAAGAGAAGAAAAATAAAACAAGGCCAACTATCTCCAGCCGCCATCTTGACCTCATTACTATATATGGCCCAAATGATAAGAACCTGTGTTTGCGGGACCGACGCGTGAAATCCCAAGGGGCAGTTTCTTTCTCGCTCGGGTGGTCCATCAGAACACATCTTGTCCGCTCGCCAATTTAGCCGTATAATAAGGTATAATAGCCTGCTTAAGATCCGACGACGGCAGACGTCTGTGACGGCGAGCGGAAGTGAAATTACTGCTAGAAAGACTTCCGGCTGCCGTCGTTGCGAAGTTTCCCACCGTAGCGGCCTTGTCTGTGACGTGAAGAAGGCCATTTTGCCGTCGCGTGTAAAACGTGAGTAAACTTGATCAAAATAATGCCATTTAAACACATTTTGAGCGAAATTCTTTAGCACTGTTAACAGTTTATTCTCAGTAGACCATTTTTGTCGAATTTCTAAGCGACTTAAACGATTTGAACACGGTATTTAAATTAAATCTGTTTACCTTCTCTAAACAGTTTGACTCGTTAATCGCCATGGACTCGGTCAACTCGACAAAGAAAGCAACCCAGTAAGTTTTACAAGTCTTTTCTTGTGTTTATTGATGTGTTTATTAACAATTATGATATCGTAGACTTGTTTCGGCATTTTCCCGGCCCCACCCATTTTTTGAGGGAAAAGCCCTGGGGACGAGGTTGCGACCTCACCCCAAGCCTCCTCGACCACGTCTGCCGTCGTAGAATCTCGGCGTCGTCGGATCTTAAGCTCACTAATAAGCAAAACATTACCGCTCTGAGCCGGCATCAGTGTATTCAATTTTCTCTACTGATGAGCTAATCCTGACCTGAGGAAAATACCTACCCGCCGGTTGAGTAGCTGATGAAGATGCTGTTGATGTATCTAGAGCCTTTGATGCTGATGAAACTGTTGGTGGGTATTCTGAAACTGTTGACAGTTTAAGTTGCTTTGTGAAATTTAGTCAGTTTATACACTAGATTGTTAATCGTTTATCCCTCTTCAAACCCAGGGAGGCTTTTGAGCCCCCGCCTATCCCTCCAGCCCCCCCCCCCCCTCCCGCTGAAAAGTTGAATAACTCAAGAACTGTTCAAGCTAGGTGGATAGGGCTTTCCACAAGTTTTTTTGCCGGCTTCTCGTATTTCGAGCAACTTTTTTTCGTTTCCAGCATTTTTTTTTTTGGTATTTGTTTTTTTGTTTTGAGATATCGGAGCGGCATATTTCACAATGTTTTAGTAGACAATTTATGAATTTCCTGTAAAATATCCTAGGAGCCAAATCCTCCCCCCTGGGGCAGATCATAGGCGCAAGATAAAAGTAGCCGGGCTGCTAGGCAATCGGTTTTTAGAGAAAAGCCAAAATTGTGGACATAGCTTCACGCGCGACTGACTTCAGTGTCTCGGGTAAAGAAGATCGTTCAGCAATTTTATTGGCTCATTACATTTTTTTGGTTCTAATTGAGGACAAAGTTATAAGTAACATCGATCGGTTACTGACAATTTGCATATTTTAGCATCAGACCAAAAACAAATTGTTTTTTCGAGCAGCTTTTGAGCAACTTTTGCTACCAAAATCAACTTTTGATTGCTCTTTGAACAACTCAGTTAGCAACTTTTTCAGAAATTACAGGAAACCAGGAGCTCCTGCAGGAAACTTATTGGGAAATCTCGAGTAATTTGTGGAAGGCCTTAAGCTAGGAACACCAAACAAAGCAACTTTTCGTAAAATTTATCTGGGAACATTTTAAAATCGTCGTGACGTGTACGTCAATATTTATGTTACCATGGCAATAGAATTTTGACCGCCATTTTTTTTTCAAAATTTGCAATTTTTTTCTAGAAAAACAGGTAGTCTATCTATTTTTAGTGATTGAATTAATATATTACACTTAGTTTAGCATTATTTTATCACAGTTGTTGTAATTGTTAAATAAATGAAATCCAGGCTTTTTGGTGCCTAATAAGTCTGAGAAAAAACACGAGTTCAATATGACCAAATGGCAGATACTGAATTAAATTTTCAACAGTGTTGTCAATTTGCCAATCAGGATGAAAGGAAATTCGAAAAGTAATTCTGGTAATTCGTTGAGTCCGTTGATGGCCCACAACAGGGTTATCGGCGCTGCTTTGCAGATGTTACTAGCCGAAGTTAAATTACTTCTGAGAAGCAGGCTATACCATACGAGCTTTCCTAAATCCTTAAGGGTTAAATTTTTCGAAAGCCTGTTGAGTTTTTTGTTACCTTAAAATTTCTTTAAGTTGTTTAGGGCAAATTCAGCATTTTGTTGCAAATTTGCTCTTCAGGTCTTGAAACATTATATAACATGGTTTTTGCTGCTTTAAGAGCGTAAATTTGGGATTTAGTGTACTCAACTTTGTCCAATCAAAAGCAAGTAAATTTCATCAATACATTTAGTACAAATGTATCTCATTTTAGTAAAATCCAGCTAGTGGTCTACTATATATCAATTCTGCATTCTGATTGGTTGAGCTACTACTAGGCTAATAATATATGTTATAGCCCACTAGTAGCAAAAAGCGCCGGATGTTTGGCGCAAAAAAGGGATTAAAGTCTAGCTTTAACTAGCTTAAGTTGTTTTATCTCAATAATTTTGACCAACTAGACATTTCATTTTTTGACAACTTGACATTTCTTACTGTTAATGTGACTGTGTGATACAGTTAAGCCTTAATGTGTTGCTTGTGCGAGATGTGGTTCGCAAGTCCAACTCACAAAAATGACTCTTGTTCCCCAACGAGTCCTCAGTAGCTCAGAGGTTAGAGCATCCGATCTAGAACACGGAGGGTCGTGGGTTCGAATCCTATCTGGGGCTCAGATTTTTTCTGTATCCTCTTATGGTTGATTCTTTACATCTCCCTTTATTTCCTTTACAATATTAATATCAGTGGCATAGGTTGGTTGGTTGGAAGCTCCTTCATGGGTGAGACATTTCCTACTATTAATGTGACTGTGTGATACAGTTAAGCCTTAATGTGTTGCTTTTGATGGACTGCGTGACTGCGAGATGCAGTTCGCAAGTCCAACCCACAAAAATGACCCTTGCTCGCCAACGAGTCCTCAGTAGCTCAGAGGTTAGAGCATCCGATCTAGAACACGGAGGGTCGTGGGTTCGGATCCCATCTGGGGCTCAGATTTTTTCTGTATCCTCTTATGGTTGATTCTTTACGTCTCCCTTTATTTCCTTTATAATAGTTGGATTTTACTAAAACAATTATTCCTCTCGCCCTCACGGCCTCTGAGTCAATAGCCCGTTTGGAATTCGTTCTCATGGGCTATTGACTCAGAGTCCATTCTAGCCTCCCACGCAGGCGTTTTTAGGGGAGCTCGACCCTCCCCACAAACGCATGCTCAACCGAAGACATGCTTAGCCAATCACATTGAAATTTCCAAATTCTGGAAAGTTGACCTTGACCGCAAGGTAATCTGATAATTACTCGATCTGCATGTAACACTGGCAAAGCTTTGTGGACCTCTAATAAATGTTAGATTCAGTGTGGCAAAGTAAGATTTAGTCAAATTTTAGAATACTCCATGCATTGCATAGCCTTAGCGAAGGAAAGAAAAAGGGAAAACGGTAACTCTAGGGTCACGTTAAAGTAGCGTTTGGCCCGTCAACACTTTATTGCAGAACTGTTGATTGGTCACTTACCACGCAAATAAAACAACGGGAAAGGAATGTTGTTTTCGATTGAGCAGGCGTTTGTGGGGAGGGATGAAAAACGAGCTCCCCTAAAAACGCGTGCTTGGGAGGCTAGGGCCATTCAAGCTCGAGGAATAATTGTTAAATATGTCGAACGGTCGCTGAATATCAACAAGAAACAAAAAGGGTGTCAAAGGTCATCCAATCCGTTACAATGATTAAGTCTATAATCATAACGATCACAAAATTCTCAAATCTGATTAAATGGCTTTTTTTCTCTGCTAGAGAAAAAAATCTTGAAATTTCTTGTGTTTTGCTTTAAAAAAAAAAAAGAACATTATATATCACAAATTTTGTTAAAGTTATGATTAATTTGTAACGGAACTTCGTACAGTCCAATTCGGTCCGTAACCATCCTCGTGATTAAACAAATCAGACTCCCGCTACGCGGTCGTCCGATTTTGTTAATCACTCGTTTGCTTACAGACCGAATTGGACTCCTCTCAGTCATGTTACCATTGCTAATTACAAAATAAAGAAAGAATAGACAGACTTTTAATCCACAAACTGACAAAATTAAGAATTTTTTTTAAAAAAGAGAAGGGAATTAGAGAAAAATGACGCAAAATAAGCCTCTAATAAAATTCATGCAATTATAACTAACTTACCTCCACATCCTGTATTAAGTCTGCATTCATTGATCTCTGCGAGGACAAATTAAGAGAAAAAAAAATGCAAAAACTGATATAGAACTTTAACAATTTAAGACTATTTTAAATAAGATCGGTTGTCCTAAAGCCCAAACGGTAGCATTTACATATGTAAGTAGGCAGGCGCATAAAATGTCAATCCTTTTCAATCGCGTGCGTTCCTAGCTGGCTTCAAGGACTTGAAGTCAACAAGTTGCTAAAAAGGGATCCGCAGAGCACACTGTTCGACCAGCTGACAGTTGTCACGTCAGTTTAGGGTAGAATTCAGGGCCCGGTTGCATAAAACGCCCGTAACAGTTACGGGTATACGTACGTGTACTCGTAACTTAAGTGAGTTGCGTTAAATTACTTACGTGGTCCACTTAGGGGTTTCACTTAAGTGGTTGCACTTACGATTTTCGTAAGTATAGACTTAAGTGTCATTTATGCAACGGAAATTGCGGGTGTTGCATAAAACCTTTTTTTACGGGAAAAATAGCACGAAAATTTACGGGACCTATGTAGGTCCCGTATCCTTACTGTTTCTACTAAAGTTAATGAGATCGTTTACTGAGAAGTGAAAAAAAAGTTTTTTTTATTTAAGTAATTCCGTTCTAATGCGCTTTGTTAACCTCTGATGTTCACTTTATTTAAAGCCGTTCTTCAGAAAAAAAAGTAGAACATGCAACAAACATTATCAGTAAATATTTTTGTAAAATAACGATGGCATGCAAACGTATTTCAAGGAAAGTCAACGGACTTGATGAGTTGCACTCATAGGATATTAAAATGTCAATCTTCTTTGCTGAATGATTTGAAATTATTTAAAAACTGTCATCAGCTTCAATAGATTATAAGGATTGTGAAAAAAAAAACACAAACAAAAAACACAAACAAAAACGAACGAGCAAATTCCTAACGTTTTTTTCGACCCTCTTCAGTTTCATTAATGTCGTCTTGGTACCCTTCATCAGCATTGCTGCTGTCGCTCGTAGCCTCTTCTTCATCATCGTTTAGAAAAACATTTCTACATTTCTAGCATGTCAATGAAACGGATTTCTGAAGATGAACAAGGCTCTAACCCCAGAAAAAGAGCGCCGAATTTTAAGACGGATAAAATCACAATTTTTTTTCTCCATGAGGTAAAAAGGAGAAAGATGACTCTATTCGGTACTTTATCTCCTACACTGACATTTATATTGAAAATGCAAACATGGTTGGAGGTTCACACAGTTAGTATAGCCGCCGGGTTCCCACCAAGAACCAAGGAACAACTTCAAAAGAAACGGGAGGACTTGTCGTCAGCCACTAAAAGCCAAATACGCCAAACGAAAGAAGACTGGGGTGCAGGTGCAATAGAGTGGACTGATGGTGACGAGCTAATCACCGAGATACTCGGAAAAGAAAATCCCTACTGACGTATCTATAGTTGGTGGAATAGACTCTGGGGATAATATCCAAGCTAGAGAACACACCCTTGATGCTTCAAGTGGCGCTATTGAGAAACACAGCCTATCGTCAACTTCATCGTACCTTCCAGCAGGCCCAGATAGGGTGGTTGAATGAGAAAGTGGCTAGAGAACTTCGGAGAAGGAGTAAGAAGAAAGCCGTTTAAGGGAAGAACAAACAAAATAACTAAACTGTACCTGATTCCGACTCTGTTAGGGAACAAGGACATAGAGAAAGGAACATTAAGAAGGTATAATATATAGATTTAGCCAGGGCTAAAAGCGAAGCTCTTGTTAATAAAACTTGTAAACAAAAAAAATTAAATCGTCTAATGCTAAACGTGGAGGCCAATGGAAACGGCATCAATAGATCTAATTAGCAAAAAAACAAATTGCACGTGCAGCACGCTTTTTTTTCTAATTAGCAGAACAACAAAATTTGCACGTGCAGCACGCTTTTCGTCCTTCTTTGCCGTTGTTTTGCACAACTACAATGCTGTTTTGTAGGACTAAACGTCAAACTTCCTAGTTGCACATTATTTTTATGGAGGAATTCTTACCCAATATTTTGTCTCCTGTGTTGATGTTCGCTTTTATTTTTCAGTGCCGCTCAGTTTCACCTTGCTGGCCACTAGCATTTCTCATTGTCTCACAGCCGCTTTGAATTTTCATGTTTTTCTTCCTACAAAATTCTTCTCTTTTGTTCTCAGAAACTAGTTCTAGCTCAGTTTCTCTGTTATCCACGTGAGTGTAAACATCAAAAATAACGTTGAAAAAGACACGACTTTGTTGTTGTTTTTTCTTTCTAAAAGTCCGGGCAGCCATGCGATTTCTTTCCAAATAAAACCTTGAGTTGCATTTGGGTTGCCATACCTGTTAATTGAATTATTTTACATTGGTATGTCTGTGGTGCGGACGGACGGTCGGGCGGGCGGTCGGTGTACGGTCACGTGATTACCAAATTTTCTCGGATGGGTAGTTTACCACATTTTTTTACCCATGGTGCTCCGCTGCGCGCTTCGCGCGCGAGAGCTCCGCTATGAAGAACATTTAAAAGAAGAGCATGATGTCAAAATGAGAATTCTAAAAAAGAAGGAACAGCGGCTTGATCTTAAGTTACAGTTGTTTAGACGAAAACTTAACATTAACAAGTAGTTTAGAACCTGTGCAGATATTACATTAATAAACTCTTTTTTTATCATGTCGAAACTTCTCGGTCGAATAATTTTTTTTTGGTTAAATGATGACACACTTTTTTCTATCTATATAAAACGGTATCTCAACCGGCTGAATTTCCCTAATCATCTAACAGAGGCTCAAGAGTGTTCGAAACGACCAGCTAATTTCTTTAAACCCATCGATGGTTAGCTTAAAAATAATAGGTTGGGTCACTAATAAAGTACTATATCAAAGTTACCTGTGCCCTTAAGTGAGCCCGTAAGCTACCACGTAAAACAGAAACTTACGAGAGTGCTAAGTGCGTTCCATGCAACACCCGTAAGTGTCCCCATAACGAATTCGTAAGTGACCTACTTAAGTGAGCACTTAAGTGCAGGTTTTATGCAACCGGGCCCAGGGAGGCACCTGCGCCTTATGGAAAAACTCCATGTCCGAGGACTCGGCCATCTTCAGTCAGTATTGGACACCTTAAAAACCCTACCTATACGCTGGGGCAATATAATAATTCACATATAGGGCGAATAATCGAAAATAACTATTCAAAAACTTGGCACATGGACCACGTTTAAGTAAAGAGACCGAACTTCCCGGATTGTTAGTCAAACAATGCGCTAACACATACTGACAAAAAAAACAAAACAAAACAAAACAAAACAAAACAGAGTCAACCTAACGAGTCATACCTTCGTCGCAGTTTTCTCCTTTAAAACCATCACAGCAAACACATCGGTAGCGTTTAGCTGTGAAGCCCACCTGGCAGATAAAGTTCTCTCCAGGGCATGGGTTACTGTGACAAATGTTCTGTTGGAAAGAAATTTATTTTAGCAGATACTCCATATAAAATTATTAACTAGTTATTGAATAGTAATTAGTTCCCCAGAAAGTTTGCAAATGTCCCTCGTTTTTTAGTTTAAAAGCTCTCTTTCCTATCAATTATTGCTTTACTAGATTACGTTTAATTAAGTGAAATTGTTGCTAAATAAAAACGTTTTTCTTCTATTGATTACCATCAGTCTTAGTTGTATCAAGCATAAACGAATTCCCGTTTCACGAATAACATTTAAGACTGACAAGCATAAATGATAATCAGCAAAAATATCTGATACCTCAGCTGAATAGTGAATGTGGCCTGTCGCTTCCTGCAAGCGACTCTGTGATGGACTTTCATCTGTAAAGTTTTTTAACTCACAGGTGCGCTGTCCTTGGTCGCCAGTAGGACCCACATTAATGGACACACAGTTGGGCTCCAAAAAACACCTCACACGGCAGCTCCCTTCATTTGCCACCTTCTCTGTCCTTATCACGTGACCCGGCAGCATTTTACCCTCTATTGGCCCCTTAAATATTAAAACGCGGTTGTATTCTGTGGCAAGAACTGTAGAGAAAAATAGATAGAATTGGGCAAAGGCTTTTTAAAATAGTTTAATGGTGCAACATTATGCTTTTTTTCTAATTTATCATTAATATTTACTAAATGAAACAATTTAAAATTTAAAGCTTAAAACGAAGTATGGATCCGCTAAAAAATTATGTTCGAATTTACTACCAGTTTTCAACTTAACTGGGCTATTCAAAACTTATACATAAGTCATTTTTTAGCATATGTTTTTCAGCTGACTCAAATCGGGACTCTACGTCTTTGCATTTCGACTCCTTTATTGTTTTTGTTGCGGTTGTTTTAATGATC
>NC_133201.1:10757107-10759607 GCF_958299795.1 Porites lutea
TTCTCAATATGCGACAATACCTTACTTGAATTAATCAATTAATCATACGAAGTTGGGAATGATTTCAAAATTGGTCCTTAACTCAACGCTAAAAAAGAGACAATTTATTTATTGATTTTAAAAGCTGTTTTTATTTTTTCTATACCAGATTATGACGGAAAATAGCGAATAGCCATCGAATGATATCTCGCGCTTTTTCATAGTCAGTCTTAAATTTAAATTTAATATAATTTTCATATATTCTCTCCTGAGGCACCTGTTTCACACGTATCACGGAGTCAAATGACACACACTAAAAAGTCAATATTTATCATTGCTCAGGGTTCTATCCATAGCCTAACTTTTATTTGTTTCCACCATTTTATTTCCGTTTATTTCAGCAAGCAATATTCATACCTTGTCTATTATGATATCCCCTAGAAAAGGTCCCTGTGTAAAGTTAATTCCTCTGCGGGGTACTTTCTTGTCTTCTTCCAAACAATCCTAAAATTTTGTTTCACAACCTCTTTGTTAATCATTAATCATTAATCATTAACTCCCATAATAGGATTGGAATTGCAGCATTAGCTAAACTTTAAAAATTTCCAAAACTGACCTTTGTGATATGTTGTCCAGTCAGTGGTGCTGCCCTTAGCTAGAATAGCCACCAAAAATCCTTTCCCCAGCCGAGAGAACCAGAAACTCCAGTCTTCCATTCCACATAAATGAAACTCTATACCAAACGAAAAAAACGACCCTTTTCAACAGACTAAAAGCCCCATATATACATATGTGTACTTGTTAAGACCGTCCCACCTCTTCCGCCCACATTTTCCTGGTTTCAAATAATTTAAATTCTAAGGCATGATGCCGGTTTCAAAAGAGAATTCTGTCTTTTAGCTTGCGTCCATCGGCTTTTAATTTTGAGACATAACCTCAAACATAATGTCATGTTATCGACAACGTGGTCAACTGTTTTTATTCAAAATCTCGCTTTATACCAGTGACCTATAGATGAGCATTGGAGATCTACTGGAGCTATCTGGAGGAAGCAGACTGTGAGCAAATGTAGCAAAACAAAGCAATGTTGTTCAGTAAATTGCTTTCGGTCATACTACAGCTGTTTCCAAGGTTCTCATGTCAAAGACAAACTTTCTTTTTTTCAAATTAGCAACGTTAACTTTTACGGCCACGAAGAGCTTTATCTTTTAATAATTCCGTTTTAACATGCTGTCTTTATCAAAGAATAAATAAAGGAAATTTATTTCTGAAAGAAATAAATGGTTTTATGCTTAATGTGACTGATCAATGTGTCATTTCTCCAGTTACTGGGGAGGGGGCGTTCCTGCCATCCGGGACATTATATATTGTGTTTTTAAGACATGAAAGCGAGGCACAAGGCCTCTCTGCTCACTGCAACAAGAAAGTAGGAAAACATTTTTCCCTCCCTTCCCTCCCGTTTTGCTCCACTTTCATCTCCCGGATGGCGGGTGTGCCCTCACCTTTGCTGGGATAAATCTTCTTGTGTATCTGGACTTTCGTAGCTTGATATGCTTAAATGAAATAAACGGCCACTCTTGTGGCCAAATTTATCCCAAACTGGAATTGCCATTAATGGGTATCCCAGCAAACAGAGCTCACCCAAAGCAAGACTCCACCAACAACAGCAATAACTGACTCAACAATACTATCTAAAGGAACTTGGAGCATAAATATACCGAGTTTAAGGGCCACCGGTGGGTTATTTTTTTCGAGCGAGAGCTTTTTGTTTTGCATCTGCTGGTTTTAATTTTGAAACCTAATACCATTATTGCCATTGGTACCTGTCTTTTTTGTTTAACACCATGCTTTAGATGATAATAAACTAGAGGCATCAAGAGTTTTTTAGGGGGTATTCGGAGATAAGCAGACTCTGCCGGATCGATAAAGCAAAAAAAGAAAAGACCGTGGTATCCAGTACGAGAATGAAGGAGTCCTTCTGTCTAACTTTGTTTTCTATCACATATCACGAAGAACGAGCTGTAAATTGTCTTAAAAATGATTTTTTTTTTCATTGGCGGAAGGGAATTGAAAGCGCAGAGCAAATTGAAAATATAATCTACTGCGCATTAAAGGGCCTCAGAAATGTATACGTTCTAATCGTCCCGGAAATTTTTGTGGATCGTTGTTCCAGAAATTTCTCTGGACCGTTGTTCCAGAAATTTCTGTGGATCCTTGTCTCAGAAATATCTGCCGATGACTCGTTGTCTAAGAAATTTCTGCGGGTGAGTCGTTGTCTCAGAAATATCTGCCGATGAGTCGTTGTCTAAGAAATTTCTGCGGGTGAGTCGTTGTCTCAGAAATTTCTGTTGGTGAGTCGTTGTCAAAGAAATTTCTGTGGCTCATGGAAACTGTATTTTCTGAGTTGCGTTTTTGTTAATGTTCTCCAGACTTCTGACACCACAGTAATAAATGCTTATAGGCAAGAAACCAATAAGTTTTGAAATATTTTGCCTTAAGAAATACAGTCATGGAAAGGATT
>NC_133201.1:10764607-10779607 GCF_958299795.1 Porites lutea
TTCAGAAGATCTCGATTCCATTGTGTTATACGGTGCCCATGAACATCATAAATATAGTCTATGACATCATTTGAGATCAGGCTTAAAACAGAAACCGGTCGGCCAAATCGCGGAATCAGATCACTGAGTCTGCATGGGTAGGCAACTCGTTTGAGGAGTATGCATAGGCCTTCCATGTCGTCGCAAATACTCCTCTGCTCGCATTTAAACACCGGTGGTAGTTGGAGGGCTGCAACAAGGCGAGGGAGATCGTGTTTCTCGACACGAAACTCTGCTTTGCACTCCGCGGAGTTCATAGAATCCAAGTCAAACCGTTGATAGTTTTCATGGGGAAAATCTGGATTCTTTGAGATGAAACTATCGTAAAGTAGCAAAAACTCTTCATCGGAAATAATTTCATCGCCGTAGAGAAGTACAAGGAGGTCACGAAATTCTTTGAAAGACATTTTCCCTGGTGACTTTCACTGTAGGAAGACTCGTCCACGTACCGTAACCGGTTTGCTAAATGTTTTTGTTTCCCGCCGAAATACCGCCGTGGACGACGTTCTCGTTCCAGGCCCCAATCGGTCATACCAGTCCTCGTCCTCGTTCTCGTCTTCATTGCTAAAGGTCGCTAATATCTCACTCGTTCGCTTCGCTCACTCGTGAGATATTGTTCTTGCCACTCGAACATAAAATTCATATCTTCTCGCCACCGTGTAATATCCTCTATATATTGTATTTTCCTGTGGACTGTCTTTTTCGTGTAAAAACCGTTACTCTTGAAACGGCTAACGTAACGAATTGTCACGTCATCGCCACTGACATACTATTTTTATCTTCCAATCACAGGTCTGTGCAATTCCTGTATTTAGCTGAACCGAGCCGGCCATTTTTGTCAGCACTTCATGCGAAGAACGACACAACAAGCCCTTTTGGCTATAAATTCGGCGAGTCAACAGAAGACAACAAAGCTCCACTTTTCTTCTCAGGTAAGGAAACAGTTAAAACTTTTTGCGGTTCCATTTAAGCCATTACGCTGTTGTTTGCGAAATGATAAACTTGTGAATTGCCATGTTTGAAAATTCTGCAAAGATCTATTTTTAACTTACGCTTGATTTGATCTGTCAATCAAATTGTACCTTTTAATGGTTTCCTTTCTGATTTTGTTGAGATCACTTCGTGTGTATATCCTAAAACAATTATTCTTTTCAATCTCGGTGAGTAGTGGCTTTGGGAATATTTCGCCACTATTCACCTCGATTTCAAAGAATAATTGTTAACTTTTCACGGATTCACCTCCAGTTCCTCCGAGCGAGCGACGCCAAACTCGTCTAAGTTGCGAACAAAATGCCTTCCAGGTTTGCTGCCGTAGCAAACAAAAAAGTTTCACAACTAATCAAGCAAGCAAGCTGTTCCCGAAATACACGAAGAAGGTGACCAAGCTCGGTTTGGAAGTTTTAACAGGAAAAGCATATTTAAGGTCTAGATAGCAGCAACAATATAGATAGTAGTATAAACATAACAACTTTCTTTAATTTTCCAGACATGTTTCGACGGTACATCCGTCATCTTCAGTGTTACATATTTTGAAATCGCCGTTGAATTTAAAGCGCGCGCGATCTTACAAAGTTCGTTACATTGCGTTGTCAATATTGCGTACTAAAACAAAGTTAAATGAGTGACGCTTTAGTGAAGCATATTTCAGTTAAAGGTTGGTTCCGCCATGTGTTTTCATATTTTTTGGAGAATTCTATTAAAATAATTGTAATACCGTAAATGACCGAATAAACGCCCGGGGCGTCTACTTAATTTTACGAGTCCAAGCGGGGGCGTTTAATAGACAGAAAACGTATAAAAGAGAGATAACAAGCTCAACAAAACTAATATGCTTCGGCGAAATTATCAAGAGAGTTTTAAAATAGCGGAATATCTACTCCATCAATTGTCACTTCTAGGCCGCCTAGAGATCCATATTGCTCTTTCAAATCCGTTCAACATCGATGTCAGAATCCTCGTCCTTTGTTATATTGTGTTGCCATCGTTAGTCTACCTTGACAGTCTTGACATTGAATATATGAAATACGCAAAGCCTTGCAAACAAGCAAGAAAACTGAATAATTTAATGATTTTGCTTCTTTTTGGAGTACAGTAATTGTCAGGAAGGCGTCTATTAGACAGAGGGCGTTTATTAGAGAGGGGCGTCGTACAAAATAAACCAAATAAGAGGTGTTTATTTGGAAGTTGGCGTTTATTAGGTCATTTGCCGTAGTTCTGGATTTTTCCCCAACAGCACGCTCTATTATTGGCTCCTTGGAGACAAAATGAAATCTAACAAACATTATCGAGATTGTCAAAAAGCTAACTTGACTGTTTCCCCCTAATTTTTTCCTAACAAATATAAGCTATTCCATTTACTAGAACTTAGGCCTTCCTCAACATTATATGGGCCCTCGCTGCTATTCATCCACTAATTCTTCATTTCCACAGTTTCTGTTAGAATCTATCTCCGATAACACACCTTGTTGGCCATGTTTTTCGGGTGGGGGGAGGAGGGAGGTGGTAAAAAAATTGTTTCGTGGGAAATGAGGCGTTAAGCATTAACTGTTTATTCAAAGGTTGATTATCACTAAATGAGGGTTTAAAAAACCTCCCTTCTTTTTTGCGGACTCCTTTTTTTTGTTAACCATTGAATTTGTGTTCATCGCCAAGCATACCTTGGAAAAATGACTACAGTAATTCAATCAAAGTTTAGGCGGTATGTTCTCACTATACCTGATAGTCTTTCGACACAGCGAAAGTTACTCGGTATATTATGAACAGCAACTATCAAACGTTTTGTCGGAGAGATCGGCCGAGAGGGTTTATAAACTGAGCCCTAGTCCCCATTCCTGAATATTGATTTACTTCCGTCGTAGTTGATTCCAGTCCTTCTTCCTACTTATTCACCTACGCTAAGATCCGAATACCTGTTCACACCGCACTAAATTAAGTGTGGCACAGTACATATCCGTTACACTTTCGAGATCGGCACGACGAAGCTTCGCTCCCTTACAGAAATCACTCCGAAATCACCATTCTTATGTGTAGTAAGGCAGGGGCACCCAACGACCGTTTTCTGTAAAATATCTTTTATATCAAGCCATTTTTCCGGTAAGAAGGAAGCTGAAAACCTTGCATTGCGTGACCAAGAGCTCTGCGTGGCGGCGCACTTGTTTGCTGAGGAGATAAACAGAGTCGGATTTGGTTGGAGAAAATTTGGCCACCAAAGGTGACGAACTTTATTTTCAAGATCTGCCAATATATAATAAACTAAATATCTCTTCAGCAAAGGTGGGGGAAAAACCGCCACCCACTAAGACAAGAAAGAGAAACACACTAGGAATTAATTCGCAGGCAGGCGGAAGGGGAGGTGGTGGAAAATGCTGAAAATTGGTTCAAACCAGCGATGTGAACAACGTGATGGTGAGCGATCGAAAGGGGGCGAACACATGGAAAGGTGCCCCTAAGAATGATATAGTCCGGAACGCCCTAAATCCTGATTGGCTGGAAATAAGATAGGCTTGGAACCTGCCGCCTTGGCCTGCAAACCATTATGAAATGCCTTGCCATAAAATCCCATTATGATGTCGTCATAACGGTGTCTTGTTTGGATAAGCAAATATTGCCTATTATCATTCGAAGCAAATTTTTTTTTCTTTTCATTAGCCGAGAGCCCACCACGTGACCTGCAAATAACTGCCTATAAATAATGATCTGCTAATGCGCAATGCCGCCCAACTGTTTGGCTGTAAATAATATTCTGCTCATGCGTAAAGGAAACAGTGCTTTTCTCCTTCTTGCGATCGCTCTTGCGTGAAAATGGCAGATCGCTTTGCTTCTCAAGGATATTCATTAACAAAACAAAAACAACAACAACAAAAAAAAAAAACATCGGTGATCGAATGATAAAACAATTATTGAATTCGGTTATCGGAAAATATCGAGATTTGTCAGTGTATCGCAGATCAATTATTTGCCTCAGCCTTCGGCTCGCCACAGACAAATCACGATATTTTGCTCAACCTCGTCTAATAATTGTTAATAATTTTCTATAACTTGAGGACGACTAAAAATTTCTAGATGACCGTTCCATTTTCATCTACGAATTTCTGAAGAGCTACAATAATTAGAGTGATTTTACTTAACCCTTGAAATAGGTAGTAGAATACTGCGCACAATTATACACTAATTCCATCGTCTTCTTTTGTTTACTTGTAGCTATTTTTCTCTGCAGTAGTTTTTATCTGTTTCACAGGTCAAATAAAATCACTCTAAAAAAAAAAAAAGGCAAAGAAACCTAAAATTTTCGAATTCAAAAATGTGATGGAGAGAGGAATCAGAAAGAATCTTTCTATCGTAATGCGTTTAATTGCATCTAAAGTTTTCGGAAAAATAATACCAGAAACTCATAAGGGGTTGAAACGTGTAACTCGCGTTCAATGCTCCTGAATATTCAATTTTACCATATTTGCAAACCTTAGTGACAGATATCCATTTTCAACAAATGGCTGCCGCGCGATCACCATGCAGATGTTTTAAGACAAGAGTTCTGCAACCTGAATAAGTTCGCCGCATGTGGCGTTTGAGCCGTGCAAGTTTCAACACTATACCGTATTGACCCCTTGTTGTGTATGTATTTTTTTATTTTTTATTGTTTTAGCGGAGCTCCACGCGTGGACGGAGCCCCATAGCTAAGGAAATGTGGTAATCTACCCATCCGAGAAAATTTGGTAATCACGTGACCGTACGACCGTCCGTCCGCACCACAGGGAAACCAATGTTTACTCTCACACTTTCGAGCTAGTTTGGGAGCCCAACAGAAAACTAATTGCACATCAATGTTGTGATCAATTGACAGCTGTCAAAACAGGATATCCGCTGACCAGTATCACCTGACCGTACCGCGGGCTCAAGTGTCGACCCATCGAGGTCGAGTACTTTTTTGAAGTTATCCGCTGACAAATTACCAGTTTGAAATGATCGCAGGCTCAAGTCTATTTTTTCCAATGATTCATATGAAACATGTTGTGTTTATGTCACTATGGCCCCGCACTGTCAAGATTTTGATTTCAAACTGACCTCGGACGCGAAAATTCAGCCACTTTTTTAAAAATAAAGGCGGGGAAGACTTTTCTTACCAGGGTCACGCGTTGGTCACGCTCTGAGTCCAATTTTTGTACTCTGATTGGTCATTTGACAGGTGAGTTCATGCGGAAAATTTGTACAGCATCTTGAAAGTTGTTTACTTTGATAGCAAAAGCTGACAGAGTTTTGTGTCAACTTGTGATGTTTTTAACTGTCTTTTTCCACCGGATGTACAAAATGAAATACAGCTGCTATCAAGAGTCTTCTGTTATCCATGGCTTGTTTGTTTATTGGGTTTTTGGTTGAGAAATGCGTCGCTTGTCAAAATTTGGTAATCCGATTTCGGATGGCATCGTTTTCGTCTTTCACTTTGCTCAATGCGTAAGAGGGTTTAAAAGTCTCAAGCAACTATGGCCTTCCTTGATATCTTTCAGGAACTGAATCTCGAATGGTAAGCCTGAGTAATTATTGTATTTAATGTTTGTTTTTGTTATATCTAATTTCATGAAGTCGAGCACAGTTTATGCGGCAAGTTTTTGCACGTTTGTTGAGATTTGAGTCAATGATCTGATCTAGTATCAGGTTTGATATAAGCTTACAGAACTTTAAAAGGCCTTCAGATATATTTTCTCACGGCAAATAGAAAAAAAAAAACGTTCCGAAGAATATTTAGTTATAAATTTGGCTGTAGAAAGAAAACTTTGAGTGATTTTCTTGTTTCGAGGAGTTTATCTTTGCAAAAAAAAACAAACACCGGGAGGCCGGCTGAAAGTAAAACAAAATAAACTTAACCTTAAGCTTTAAGCTTGAAGACTCAGGATTTTTAGAGACACTTTAATACTTGTCTTCGTCAATGAAAATTGTTGTCTCTGTAAATGTTTTACCGAATTATATTTCTTTTATTGATTGTTAGTAGTCTCTCTTGTAATTTTAATCGCTTGTCCGTGGAGTTTGTTTTCATCGTTCATGAACATCGCAGGAGTACTTAGAAATGTCGCGCGTATCATAAACGCTTTATAAGATTACACATCGTTATAACTGGAACCTGATAATAAATTCGTTATTATGTTGAAGCGTATCTCCATTAAAGTTTATTCAAACACTCGATCACACTGACAGCTCGCACTAAAAATGAGAACCGGCTGGCCGTATGGGTTATTTTAGAAATTTTTTGAACGGTTTCGCTAAAGGCCCACGATTGATCGTCCTGAATATTGAAAAATTGTGAAATGCCGTATTCTGTCCGAGGTCTGTTTGATAAAAAGTATTGTTTCACCTCAGATGTGATGTATAAAAAGTATAAAAAGCTGGTTTACACACCCTCAGATTTGTTGGCAAGAATTAAAGTAAACCTGTCGAACGCAAAAAAATGCGGCCTGATTTGTTTTCCAAGAAATTTGTTTTCGAGGCCTAAACTACTGTGATCAAGAGCCATTATGGCTCTTGAATGTGACAGAAGATGTTTGCTATTTTTGGGGTGTACATATATTTAGGCTATCAACTCGATGTAAGATGTTTCACTCTAAAATAACTTATCCTTTCCCTCAAAAGTCACATGAATGTGCCCTTAAGTTAACTGATTTGTGGATTACAAGTTTATTGTTTGATTTAAAATATAAATTTATTAATGGGAGCTTCGCTTTTAGCCCTGGCTAAATCTATATATTATTCTTTATATAGTATCAGTTCAATTTGGGAAAAAATGTAATGCCCCATGGCGTGAAGGTAGAAATTTGATCATTCGGGCGATTAAGCCCCTAAGGGAAGGTGGGGGGGGGGGGGGGGGGTACTCAACAACGTTTATTTTATTTTACTTTTTTATGCCGAGAGGCTCCTCCCCGAGGTCCAACCCCTTAGCCTTTCGCATACTCTTTTGGACTCAAAAAGGACTACCTTCGTATTACATGTACTTTTTATTGACAAATGATACCCCCGTTCAAATGACTATTGTAGAACTTTGTATCACTTGTAACTACTATAAATGTACTTTTTTTTAATTTGAATAAATCACAAAACCAGAACGTTGCTCGAATTTTCACAGCTATAAAATGCATCTGTTTGCCCTTTTGGGCCTTTAGACAGACCGAAATGACAGTTTTCCCTACCCTTTCAAAGACTTCAACTAATGAAATCTCTACGCTTTCATGTACCTGAAGGCTGAAAAAGGCGGAGCCTACACCCCCCCCCCCCTCCCCGCCGACTCCTCACACACACACACACACATACCCACGTAAAGCCTGTTATAGGGAGTACACCCCCCCCCGGGATTACGACCTACAAAGTATAAACAAACTTTAATTGGAGTCTCTTGTGAAGTCTTTTTCAGTTCCACCTTGCTTGTACACGCCACAATTTGATCAAAGTTCAGTGTCGTCGAGCACATAAACCTTAAAACTCAAACCGTTTATTGTGTATTCCTTGGATGTATGAATCTGCTGATGCATCAATATTTCCATCAATATATCTTCAACCGATAGCTTATCGCAAAACTCAACTTTGAAAACCACGATTTCTTGTAACGTTTTAGGTCCCTTGTCATCTGCTTCCTCGTCGCTAACATTATGGGGTGCAGGATCTGTGGAAATTGCTTTGCTCCCAGGCTCAAAGTTTTCTTGTAAACTTCTCAATATTTGCTCCAACTCGTGGAATCAATCTTGACTGTGTAGCATTAGCTTGCAAATTAAATTGACTCTACAAAGAGAGAAAATGTTTTCTGAGAAGTCTTTTGTAGTTATAGACGCCCTTGATTTCTTTAAACAAGCTACTTTGGCGTCCCCTCAAGAGGCAAGAGTAACTTGTACAACTCAAAAGTTTACATCGATAGCTCTTATCGAAGGAATAACAAATGAAATTAAAATATAATTAGCATGAAACTTAAATTAAAGACATGGTAACGTCATTTGCAATTAAAGAGGTGTAATCTCAAACAAAAGAAATTTAGATAGAACAAAGCCTGCTGTTGACAAACTTTGCATATCAATCACCGGCAGATTAGTACCTGTGTAATTACGCCATTATTTTCAGTACAGTCGATTCTCTCTTAACGGACACCTCTATAAGACGGACACCTCTGTAAAACGGTCACCTAGAGTTGGTCCCTGCCTTTCTTAGCTCCCTCTATTTGACTTTCTATAAGACGGACATCTCTCTAAGACGGACAGCTAGTGCCGGTCCCAAAGGTGTCCGTCTTAGGGAGAGTTGACTGTATAACCTCCTATTGAGCAATAGGCCATTTTCGAGTAACCTTCAGCTTTTTGTCACAAAAAAACTTTCTTATGAACTGTTCTTTACCACGGGCCGTGGTTTGAAAAAAAAACTGCGTTGGGCTAGTGGTAGTCTGCTTGCCACCTTATTGGATGACGCGATTATCGCCCAATTTGTCCCCACCCACCCCCCACCTTCTTCCCCTTTAGGTTTGAAATATATTTTAAAAGAGGTTTTTATTACTCTCCAAAAAAAGAAATCGTTAGACAGTCGATCATTCGACTTACTTGCTCTGCAACCGATGATTGCTTGTTCTTGGTTGGTGAATGCGACCGACTTCCTCCAAGATAAGAAGGCACGTGATTGGTGTTCCATTATTCACATGGGTGTTGTAATCAGTGGGTCATGTTATTGACAATGACATGACTGACTTCGCGACAGATCATGTGGCTATTTTCGTAACGTGTTACGTCATTGGTGAAGTTAGCAAGACGTCATAACATTAAAGATCGAGTTTATTACCGAGTTTAAGAGTTTACATTACATTTAAGGTTGTACATTTAAGGCCAAATGTTATGACCTTTAGGACTATGATTACAGTTGCGTTGAAATGTTATTACATTTAGTACTTTACTACACTTCACACCTGCTGCCGCAGCCCACGAATGTCGCTCATGGGTACTTGTTGAGGTCTGGTTTTTCCCGTTCTGAAATTCCGCCTTGTCAGAACGGACCGCCTTAGTAATTTTGTTACCCACAATTACAATAGGATTTAATTGTTTTTGCCTTCTGTGCCATGTGTAATTATGTGTTCTGGGTATTCTTGACCTCCCTTGTAATTTAGTATTATACACTACCAAAGGGTTTAATAAACTGATTATTATTATTATTATTATTATTATTATTGTTATTATTATTATTATTATTATTATTATTATTGTTATTATTATCATTTAGGGTCAGTTATTGCATTAAGTAAGGTCCTGTACAAAGCTACGAAATTGAAAAGACACAATACATTAACAGTTCCAAAAGGCTATTTAGATATCCTAAAAGGATAGTTAATTACTTATAACAACCTCCAAGGAAAGGGTAAACATTGTGTAGTTTTTTTTAAAAAAATCTTTAGTTTCCTTATTAGGCCATCCCAATAAAATATTTCGTTTCCAATCGCCCGACCAACCCATTTTTTTTCAAAAAGTGAAAAAAAATTCCAGATTCACTAGTCAAAGAAACAAGTACTTTAATTTACAAGCACACGATTTTGTTTTATTGACATCAATTCTTGGTATGATGCGGAAAGACCACGTTTTCGAATTGACTTTGTAACCAGGCTTTCTTACTTAGCAGCCCGGCCGTTTATGGAACCCAGACCCCTTCAAGTGTTCATTCATTCTTTTTTTCTTTTTTTTTTTTTTGCCCGACCAACCGACCCACCATCACAAGTGACGGGGCGATGGGAGAAGAAACAGTTTTTAGCATGGCCTTATGACGGTCAAAGTAGTTTTTATTCCAGTCTCATAAAGAGATACGTGGGTATCATAATTTCCAGTTTACACGTATCCGGATATTTTTGAATCCGCAACCTTTTCTTTCAGGATTCGACTTCCGTTCACAAGTATCCGGTGTATACGGCATACGAATCCCCAGCTTTTTGAATCCGCTCTCCAGAATGGAAATTTTTAAATACCCTATGGATCCGGGATCGTGTGGACGCTAAATTGGGAAAATTTACAGTGAATATTCGAGATGGTGCCGAGCTTAATGTTATCGCATTTTTTTGGACTTCATTTTCAAGTGTTATAACCTACACCGGCCTCAATTATGCCACACGGTGGCTCGACATTTTGAACCTTCTTCCCATGTCGGACGGACTAATGTCACGAATTGGACGCCGTAAACAAGTTAAACGAGCGAGCTAGTGCTTTGTGGGACAATTTTGTTAGTGAAACATTTATTGAAGAAGATTGGCGATAAAATTTTCGCATGAGCCGGAGATCGCTTTATTAATTAGCTGACGAATTGAGAGTGAATCCGAATACGTGTGGACGGGCAAATTCGATATGAATACGGATGCGTGTGAAAGTGGAAACCTTTGGATCCGCAAAGAAAAATTTGCGGATTCAAAAATATCCGGATACTTTTGGACGGGGCCTTAGCCACCGTGTGGACGGGCCTGTATCTAAGCTCTTTATAGGTGTCCGTATCCAAAGGGGTGCTTTGTTATTTGCATTCATTATTCTTGGTTTGCAGCCTCGTAAAAGGTGACTTTTTAGCTGACAGAAAATACCTTCTGAAATTAGAAGTTAGCTTATTTGGGAGGACTTAAGTTATTAATTTTTATAAAGGCGGTTTTTGAAAGTTACAAGCCATCGACTTCGTCTCGCGTTTGCATATGTGTCTTCGTCTCGAATAGGCCATTTGCGCGATGACGTCATTTTGCTACTACGTCTAGAATCCTTCAGGGTTTTGCTTTCTTGTGCACATTGCGGCTTTTGTTATTTATGCCTCAGTGAGATTATCAAATTTAGATATGAGAGGAAAAATGAAAAGGATTCTGGTCGAAGTAGTAAAATAACGCCTAAATATTAAATGATACTATTTTCATTACTGAAAATGTGGCTTATTTATTAATAATATCAGTGACTTTTTGTATTTTAAATAGAAGCAAAATCGCTGTATTTTTGCTTGTAGAGCGATTTTGTCAAAGGTGCATGCCGGTAAAACAGTTGGCTCCCTGCTAGAGAACGGTGCAAAAATATAGTGCAAATTACACGGAAATAAAGTAAAAAGACACCGGCGCAGGACTCAGTGTATGAAACCAATGGAAAATTTCTCTTGATAAAACTAAGGCATCGTTAAGCCAAAAGAAATTCCAGTTCTTTTGGTTCCTGAAATAACAGCCTACATTACAGCATGCAAACGTTGCATATGGCATGCAAACGTTGCAGACATGAATGAAACAGCCCAAAGTGAGATACAAATGCAAAAAGTGACATTCAGGGGGGGGGGGGGGGGGCAAAAATAGAAGCAGCAAACAAAGGAAAAAGTCAAAACAAACAAAAACATTAAACGCAGCAAAACATGCTAATAAACGTAATGCTTTTCCAAAGAAGATTTCTTTGTTTGCGGGCTCTCATTCAGCCTGCGCCGCAGACTTCATTTATCTCTTGTTCGTGACGTCTGCAAAGCAGTGCCGATAACCTTGTTCTGGGCACCCAACGATCTCAACGAATCAACGGACGTGCATTTCGAATTCCCTTTAACTTAACTGGCCAAAGAGCAATGGCTTTTTTAACAAGTCAATCATGGCGCGTATAAGCTTTTGTAGATTGTGCTCGCAAAAGTAGCAAACTGGATGTAAGTAAGAGTGCTTGTATATTCCTAAAATTATGCTATTAGCTATGCTCGTTTTTGTAGCGTCTGCTCATGTTAGGGTCAGGTCATTATTTACCGTTGCGGGGTGGGGGTGGGGGGGGGGGGGGCGCTTGGATTTTAGGGGGATCACCTGATTTTTAGGAGAACAAAAGGGGAGATCATTTCGAAACTATCAGTGGTAACTGAGAACCCAAAAGGGGGGATCGCTGAAAACTTTGGAAGGATTCAGAGAAGGGACCACTCAAGTTTGCTTGGAAAATGAAGACATGGGGGGGGGGGGGGGCAGTAATCGCGAAAGTCATTAAAAGTTGTTAGGGTGATAACTTCAGTGAAGTAACATTCAAAGGGGGGATCGGCTAAATTTCATCTTCTTTAGCCCTAAATCCCCCCCCCCCCCCGTCGATAAATAATGACCGGTCCCTTAGTAACAAAAGGCAGAAATTATGCTTTATGTTTTTTTGTTTTAAATTTGGTAAAAACGCTTCAATAACTACAAAACTTTAAATGGCAAACATATTTAACCTGGTGAGTCTAGAAACTTTTAGAGTGCATGGTTCACTGTTTTTGACAACTACAAAAATTCAAACAATAAACAACCAGAATGCGGACACCATCATGGGTAACTGAGCTAATTATGCGCATGGGTTGAGTCCTGTTAATCGGAAAGACTCCTAGGTTACTTCCTGTGGGACCAAGTTCTCATGAATGTCACAATAAGGAGACAAAAGCTGAATTGATTTTGTTGCTTAAATTTGACTGTAACACTGATTTTGGGCCAATAAAAAAAATGGTTTCTTGATCAATAAATGACAATTTTCGTGCTGCAAAACCAGCGAAAAGTGTGAATTATGCTAGCATTTTGTTGTTGTTGTTGTTGTTGTTGTTGTTGTTTTGTTTTGTTTTTGTTTTGTTTTGTTTTTTTCAGAAAATTGGTGAAAATTATGCTCGTGATGACGAATTATGCCAATTTATGCTAGCACAATCTATCAAAGCCTAGGCGCCTACTCAAATCCTGGTAAACAGGTGGGGGCCGAGAACAAGGATTTATTCCGACGATATTTTTAGTTTCGTCTGTGGCGTTTTCGTCTGTCTCTCAATATGGTAACAATAAATGTTGACGTAAGATTCAGTCCTTAGAAACTATCAACATGCTCTGGCAAATGAAATACATTTCATTTGAACATGGTTGATCATTCCACTTTCCGTTAAGTTCTAGACTGAGTTCGTTAGTTCTTATTAGTATTACTACACAATGCTCCTTATTAAGGTAATTGTCCGGCTGGTTATCTGCCCAGTTTTTGTATCGATCCTGAGCCAATTGAGTTCCGTCCGTCCACTTCCAGTCATCTTCTGTGTCAGAGTCAGAAAGTCCAATCCAGTAATCACCGCTTTTGTGGGTCTGCGTAACGAAATCATTTTCTTCACGAGATTCAATCTTTACCAAACTGGCATTCCATTTTTCGCATTCCTCCTTCGCGTTTTCCCAAGTTTTAGGTGACCTAAACGATTTATAACACAACGTCCCGTTGCCAATCCACCCCTGTTGACAAGCTGAGTTAAGAAACAATAGAAAAATGAAAACCAAAGACATAAAATTAGTTGAAATTGCGTTCGACGCATTCCATTCCTTGGGGAGTTTTAGAAACGACGACGGCGACGGCAACGAGAACGTAAATATAGTAATAGTTTTATTGAGAAAAACAACAATTTTGCACGTGCATCACTCTTTTTTGTACATTTCTTTGCCGTTACTGCTCGACTATGACGTGAAAATGTCTATTTTCACGTTTTATGGACGAGGACGTAAACAAGCGACGACGAAATTTTCTTTCTTTTTTTTAAACTTGAGTGCGGTCCCCAAGAAATCAACTCCAGCTAAATTTACCAACATTAGACATTTTCAGCGAATCGGAATAAACGTGACAACGTTTGAAAAAACTCTAATTCGGGGTGACGTTTTCGCTACCGTCACCGTCGTCGAAACTAAAACTCTCTAATTTTAGGGCGCTTTCCAAAAGTCAGAACTGGCCGGCCGGACCATGGCCGGACCAGTCATTTTGACAATGAATACCATTTCCCTCGTGCATGCTACTTGGGATCTTACTGATCTGACCGGATACTTTTGATTAAAAGTGAAATTATTATTATCACTGTAATGGTCTGGTCTGTCAGTTCTGAGAAAATGGAAAACACCCTTAGTGGAAGTCAAAGTGAAGCTGGCTGCATACGTCAGTGATACGCGCGGTGCATACGTAGTAACAACCTGGAGACTAGGATTGCGGGCTCCTCTTGTCGCTCCTAACAGCCGATGTTACTAAAACAGGGAACCGGCAAAAGGAAAATGAAATGGGGTGGCCGCTTAGTGAGTCTAGACGCCTATTAACTTTTTCTCCCTACAGGATTTGCGCTTATTCGAGATGGGCGCAAATTTGAGGTTGGGTGCTTAATCAAATAAATTCAGTATCTTCAACAAAAATGAATGTTCATATTTCTTCTTTATGAGACAGGTTACCGTAACCGCCCAAGGACGCGATCACGTGAACCGCGACATGATTCAAAACACAGTCCGCATATACCAATTTTTGAAAGACCAACGGCCGGTTAGATCCCACGTCCATCTGCTTAATGGGCAGGCCGGTGCTTTTCCAATTGAGCAAAATAGTCTATAACCGATCTGGAGCCGATAATTGATGTTATTGTTGTTGTTGTTGTGTTTGGTTTTGTTTTCTGTTTTAGTTGTTGTTGTTTTTTTTTTATTATTATTCTATCATATTGTTGAGGTTTCCTAAGACTTCTTTCCTACTCCAAATGGAAAATGCTGGAATATGGTATGCTTTTAAGAACATACCTGGACTTGTCGGCCGCATTGAGGCAGTTGTTAAGGTACTCGATGATGCTGCTGATGGACTAATGACAGTTGTCATAGTTGGCGATGGCACTGCATAATTGGAGAAAAAAAGAAAGAAATGTTAAATCGCGATCATGTGAACTGCGACATGATCCAAAATACAGCCCGCATAATCCAATTTTTGAAAGACCAATGGCCGGTTAGATCCTACGTCCATCTGCTTGGGGACGGGCCGGTGCTCTTCCAATTGACCCAAATAGACTATTACCGGTCTAGAGCAGACAGAGACTGAGCAGATAATTGATGTTGCCGTTGTTGTTTTTTGTTTGTTTCGTTTTATTTGTTTGTTTGTTTGTTTCTTTATTTTAACATCAGTTGAGATTTCCGGAAATCTAAGACTTGTTTCATGCTGTAATATGTAACATGTTGGAATATGGTATGCTTTTAAGAACATACCTGGACGT
>NC_133201.1:10784607-10914607 GCF_958299795.1 Porites lutea
AATTTAAGCTGATAGCGTTGACAAATGTAAGCCGATCGCAAAACAAAAAGACTAGACAAATACGGAGGACTCTAGCAACAAGACAGACCTTGCGCGCTTTTGCGATTTTGCCGCCACCTGAGCGATCGTGAAGCGAGCGAGCAAGGCGGCAGACCTAATCCGTACGGAATCCTTGCCCTGAGTCGTCTTGAAACGGTCAGCATTAGATCCCATTGGCCGGAGCCCTTTCTCCACATATGAAATTTACACAAGGTAGAACTTCTTTCTGTATTTATATCACACTTAGATGATATTTCAAGCTGGAAATGTCCGTGAAAGTGCTAGTCTCTTCAATTTAAAATTAAAAAAATAAATGATTAGGGTACACAGTAGGATCCGAACCCACGACCTAGAAGACCCAGCTTGCTAAGCTAACCTCCAGACCACTGAGGATTTGTAGGATGGAGGGGAAATAATTTAAGTACATATAGCACCAGCCCCGACCCCCCGAAAAAGGACCTAACCAGTTTGGAAACAGTGCTTAACCCTAATCAGTAAAGGTAGTGATTAACCGTAATCTATAAAGGGTAGTGCTTAACCCTAATTACTAAAGAGGAAAACTACGTTGTGTAAGTAACATGAGGTGTCCGAAGGGGCTACGGTTGATGGCATCTAATAATAACCTTTCGAAACGTAAAAATAGCACCTTGTCGTCTCAATACATCATGCTCAGCGTGTTTCATACCGTTCCTTGTGTCAGCGAAAACGTGGTTTATGCCATCAAATGCCGAATGATATTCAAGTGCAGAATGATAGACCCAGCTGGACTGAATATGGACTTTAATTTTGTTTGAACCTCTCAAAGTCTGCTCGCTCATGTTTAGTTACGTCTAGGTTTTGAAATTTTATTTGCAGGATACCTTTCGCGTGCACTTTTCAGTTGATTTAAAACATGCACTGAGGAAGAGGGAGCACATGTAACGTTACCTCCTTGTTTTGAATTTTATTTGAACGTTACATTGCGCGTGCATTTTCAGTTGCTTTTAACGAATATTTGCGTTGCACAGTTTCGTCAACATTTTTGTAACACTTCAGTGCGACTTGGAGACGAGGGAAGATCTTTTTCTTCAAGGTTAGACTTTTTTTTTAATATTTCATAGATTAAATTAGCTGTGCTGTGCTGCGAATGTTTATCTCCAATTTTGATCTAGACACTTCGGTTTCTTTTATTTATGTATTTATTTATTGATTGATTTAAAACGGTGCACATGCTTAATGAAAGAATTACGAAATCCTTTTGCTTGCTTACGTTCATCTCCTTGTTCTGTGGGTGCGGGTATTTCTTGCTCAACTGACTGCTGGGAAAATACATCATTTGTCACTGGATCCTCGACCACAGGTTTCTGATGTGGGGAGGTCTCTTTTCCCACTGCCGTTAAGGTCAGTATACCCTAAGCCCCTTCGTCTGAACTGGTTTCTGAGGCTGGGATGGGGGTGGACAAAACAGCTGGTCTGGTAATCTTCCTTTTCTGCTTCGGTCTCCTGGCTGGATCCCCTGTTTTTCTTTCAAAGGTTAAGTCACTGCATGGAAGTATCAGACTGCTGTGTATCACACGACGCGGTCCTTCGCCTGATACGGCTTCAACTTCGTAAATGGGCTTTCTTCGCATTTCCGATTGATTAATCGATAAATTGCCTCTTCCCAGTAAGATCGCAATTTTTCAGATCTTCCTCTTTCACGCACATTTCTTACTGACTCTGTCACCTGGCCGTAGAACAGGACTGTGGTCCTTGCCCTCACAATGCTTCTTTCCTTTCATCCCAGATAATCTAGATCTATTTGTTGCTAACTCGTGAGCCTCTTTCATGGCTGTTGTCCATTCTCTGACATGAGCTAAATATTCTGTGGGAGAAGCAGGCTTAATTCTAAAATATGATCAATCAGAAGTCTTGGGTACTGACCACACAACAGGTAATAATGACAGAATCCAGTGGCCTCATCACAGGTGCAATAATAGGCATGTATAACTTTATTAAGACTGTCGTTCCACCGAGATTTCTGGTTTTCCGGCGAGGTGCGTAACATGGATAGAATTGTCTGGTTGAGCCTCTCTTTTTTCCCATTCCCTTGGAATGGAAGGGTGTTGTTCTGGATGGCACCATACCGCAGCATTCTTCTAAACGATGGAAAAGCTAATTTGCAAATTCACCTGCTTAGTCGTGCTAAATTATGGCAGGAAACCAGAACCTTAATATAAATTCATTGTTTGTTGGCTGTTGTTAATGGTCGCATATCACGGAATGATACCTGCCTCTTTGCATTTGAAAATTGTGACGTTCCCCTGTTGCTTTCTGACATTGAATAGCCATTTCATTTCAGGCTCCTTAACAATATCATGGAGACGCTTTGCAATCCTTGAAAACTGCTCGATATATCTGGATAGTATTTCAACAGATCTGTTAACTTTATCGAGCGTTTCCATTAGTCCTTGTATTAGAGTCTGCTAGCTTGGTGACAGCTTCAGTGTTCCTGGGATCAATGGTGTGCCCTAACTGGTTAACAATTATTCACAACAACCATACTTCACATGTAACTGGTGAGGAGTACCGAGCACGTAATCAAGTCTTCAATGTAATGCTTGACTTCTGCATACATCGGGCGGAGTATAGAAGTACACGTCTTCTGAACTGGAGAGGTGCCTGATAGCTCTAAATTCAATTGTAGTCCCTCAATACAGTCATCCTACATCATCATCATTCTGAGCAAATGATTGGGCTTCGTCAGTCATCATTTCCATCGCTATCTTTGACTGGCTGTCAGTACCTCAACCTACTTATGAAACACCTCAACAGTCACCCCCACTCAACATACACAACAATTTACTCTACTTCAAACCAACAAGCTTGGTTACTGTTTACTGCTGCGTAGGTGTAAGATGACTGACAAATGCATAACCATCACCACGTATTCCTTGAGAAGCTCTCTCTGCCTTCAGTTGCTGGATGGCTTGACAAAGACACTTGTGACTGCTGCAATGGCGTTTCTGACATTGACGTCCACATTACCGCACTAACTTGCATCCTGAGCACTGCATAAAAACATTGACCAGTCCTAGCAACTTTCTCACAGTTCAAACATTTGTGGGTCTTACTGAAGGTTTCCTTAGGTGGAGTTACTTATGTCCCTCGGTTGTAGCCCTCGTCTGTTTCCTTGACCTGATTTCACGCTGCTACTATACCTTTTTACGACAGCCACGAGCCCAGTGATCAATGTTACCACAACCATGACAATGGTAACACAACTGCCCTCTCCCTCCTGCTTCACAACTGGGACAGCTTATTGATCGCTGATCCACTGCTGATTCTGATATGATGGTGAGGCCTCAGAAACCCGTCCTGTATTAGCTTGATTCCTTTTCACTGAATCCAGCTTCAGGGTGGCGAACAGCTTGTGGTGAAGACATGAACTTATCTTTTCTGGACCTGTCCTTCTCAGCTACTTTCACCTTTAGGTCAGTCGCTTCCGGTTGAGCAACCCCTTCTACTCGTGATACATCGACCTCATTAACCGTGGAACTTTTTTGACGGGCGAGGGATCCTAGCTTGGATCTCCTCTACATATCCTACGACACCACGACATTCATGAGCTTGATTAAATCTTCATCCTTTACCCCTGTTTTTGTAAAAAGAGCCTTCATCTACTGCGGATTGAATCCTACATAAGATTTGTATCTACTGCAGGCAAAAATATCCCCTGAACCAGGTTAGGGTAGCACTTAAGGTCAGTGTCTACTTTGGGGCAAAAGGGATCTTTTGTCTAGAGTCCAAAGCTCTGATAAGAAGTTTTGTGGACTCTTTTGTGGCTCCTGCAACTTTTTGATAAAGTTTAGTTTCACTCTTCTCCTGGTAATGAGATCTCAAGATCGTCTTAACCAAGAAAGAGTCAAGTCTCCCATCCCTCCCAAATAACTTTTCAGTCTCATCCCAGGGTTAATGGAATGCTGGCTTTTCCAGTGACGCACATTTCGGGGTGTGTATCACAATTTGGCTCCTACACTCCTCCAAGTGCTCTATTTTGTCCTCGGTAGTACTTTGTAATTTCAACTGATCTTTCAGTCGATGTTCGATTAATGTCACCAGTTTTTTTCCGACCTTTTTCCCCGCCTCTTCGCTATGGCTACATCCTAAATCTTTAGACATTCCTTTGAGGTCCTCCACACCAAGTTGGCAAAGGTAGCTTTGAACCTGCATATATTTGTGCATCATCGACCTCCATTGCTTGCTTCATTTGATCAAAACACTACTCTCGTAGTCTTCGCGACCATTCGCCACCGTTCCCGGCAAGTACATTTTCTACTACTTTTTTGTTTGTTTCCTTTTTCTCTTGGACAGGCCCGTAAACAAACATCACAAAACAAAAAGACGAGAACAATATGGCGGACTCTCACAGCAATACAGACCTCGTGCGTTTTAATACCCGTGCTTACTTAAGTTATAATTGCATGCTTGAGGGGGGAGGGGGGGGGGGGGTCTTATTTCCCACTCGCTACATATGTAAGAAATGACAATCATCCTAGCAGATGGGCGATATGCAGCCAAGGTTGGAATGAGGGATCAGCAGACATGCACATGCCCGAAAAAAGCTGACATTTGTCTCCTCAGGTTGTGGGTGGAATGCAGGGTGGCAAACGTACCCGATAAGAAAAGTCCTATATGTCGGAGGACTCTGCCATTGTCAGGTATTATCTGGCCACCATTAATATAAGCCCTTACCTACACGTTGGGACAATAATATATCACAAGGAGAATGAAAAAAAAAAACCCTTTAAAATCCTGGCCCACGAGGCTCGTTGAATAAGCAAGTTGATGTTCGGATGGTGAGTCAGGGCAATGTACTAACACCAATTGACATAGAAATGAACAAAGTCAACCTGACCGGCGAGCCCGCTTACCTTCGTCGCAGTTTTCGCCTTTGAAACCATCACGGCAAATCCATCGGTAGCACTTATCTCCGTGGCCTACTTTACAGATGGAATTCTTTCCAGGGCGTGGGATACTGTGAAACAAGTTCTGTTGAGAAACATAATTTAATTATTCAATAACATTTTCTCTCTCAGACCAGATAATCCATCAACGTATACAAAAATAAAAGATAGGATGCGAGGTTATCGTTATTAGTGATGGTGATTACTTGCCAAAAAGGTTGCAGATGTCTCTCTTTCTACGTCTTAATCTATGTTGCTGACTTGTACTTTTGTTTTGCATTAATAATCACCAGCTTCAGTTTTATCTAATACATCTTAACGCTATTCAGAGTTAAAGTTGAACAACTTTAATTTAAAACCGTTCAAGAAGTGACGAGCGCCAAACTTAAAATTGCCTGGGAATATTCCATAAAGACCTAGCCTGAACACAGACGTATGTTTTATTTTTTTTCGTTCTTTTTTGGAAGACATCGGCGAGCCCGCGAGCAAAACGAGCGCTCGAGAACGAGCGCGGAGCGCGAGATAGAATTTTCTTCTTCCCCCACCATGCACTACCCCCTTGCGTTGGCGGTCAATAAATCCCCTGCCGTCTATTTTCTATCACCCACGCTCTACGGACTTTGAAGAGAAAAAAAAGGTCTGTGAACAGGCTAATAATGACCCAAAATGGCAGATGTTGGGTTAAATTTTTCACAGTGTTCATTTCGCTCGGAATTTTATCACTTGCAGATTTTTTGCTTCCTTTCATACATAGATCAAATTTCATATCCAATTGCCTAGATTTATACGGATTTCAAGCAAAATGACAGCAGATTTAAGCTTGCTGATGATGAATCCAGTTACTTCGTTAATAATAAATGACGTAATCTTAACTTCACTGCTATTGTTAAAGTGTTAGCGGCCTTCATGATTTTGTCAGACATTTTATCTGAGGAAAACTGATGAAAGTCCATTACGTCATTGTGTTAATCAAGTTATGCCTAGATGCTGGAAATGACTTCTCCATTATTCTGTGTAGTTTTGGTAGCCTTCTCGTGAGAGGTTTTAAAGTTATAAGTCATAGAGGTGGGCCCACGGTACCAGGAAGCAAAAAAGAGCCAGCTATGAACAGAGGGTTAAACGAATTTGCGTTTTTGTTTTTGTCGCATAAGATGATCGTCTCAGTTAAGACGTTTCTGAGCCCTTCACAACTAATATTATTATTAATATTATTGTAATGTGTTACCTCAATTGAACAGTGAATGTGGCCTGTCTTTTCCTGCAACTTACTCTGAGATGGACTTTCATCCCTAAAGTTGTTTAACTCGCAAGTGCGTTGTCCTTGGTGGTCGGCAGGACCCACATTTATGGACTCACAGTTAGGCTCCAAGAAACACTTCTTACGGCAGCTTCCTACATTTGCTACTTTCTCTGTCCTTATCACGTGACCCGGAAGTACTTTGCCTTCTACCGGATCCTTGAACATTACGATGCGATTGTGCTCTGTCGCAACTACTGTAGAGAAAAATGTATTGAATTGGGCAAAGGTTTTGGCATTGTCTTAACTGAAACAATCTCAAAATACTTAAACATGAAACAGCTGTATGAATCGGCTGAACAGTTATGTTTACAAATTCACTTTTTTTTCAACGTTTTTTTACAAATTCAATTCCAAGCTTAACATAAAGTTATGACGTCTATGCATATGTTCTTCAGCGCATTAGTAACTAGGACCAGCCAGCAGCCCACACAAACCCCCACCCAACAAACAACGTTGGACGCGTGCATGCAGAATTTCGAGTTTCAACATTATATAACGTGGGGGTGGGGGTTGGGGGGGGGGGGGGGGGGGAGACTGCAAGGTATTTTTCAAAAATTAGCGCTGTTTTATGAGAGCACCAAAAAATTACAGATAATAACGAATAATTCTGCATCACTGTAGCAAGATTTGTCTAGGATTGTAGAACTGACAGAAAATCAAATTTTTCCGTCAGGTGCAGCTGATACACTAAACGTTTAAAAGTAGCATGTGTCCGCATTGTTTAAGACATTGTTTTCTTTTTCAGAAATTTAATCCATTTGTCTCTCGCGTTTTACACATAGGAATTTTTAAAACTGTTTGCTTTAGAATTTTAATAACGGGTCGGGAAACAGAAAACGCGGTAGAGTGCTAAACCTGCATTTAGCTGACAGCCTATTTTGAGGAGGAATTAACACACAGATAAGGAGAGAAATAAAGTTGGTTAAAATGTTGAGTTTTTGCTCCCAATTTAATGTAAAGAAACTCTATTCTTAAGTTCAGCCTTATTGAGGCGTTGTTTTGAAATGCATATTCATAGACTAAAAATAAAGATTTTTTTTCAAAGTGATATCAACTCAACTATGCTTTCTTAAATGGACTTCTTTTTAATGGTGTTTTGCTAGATGTCTATACAAGCAGATAACATTTTAGGACAGACAGTTATGTATTTTTGTCACTTTTTACTTTGTTAGATGGGGGTGCTGTACAGGCTTCCACGACGAAGAAAATGGCACCCTTTATAAGCCCTTTAAGTTATTGCTGGTTCATTATTTTCTTTTAATTTGACGGTTCTTATTTCAATTCAAATTTCAAATTTTAAAAGAAAGTAATATATTAAGTAACGTATTTTTTTTGTATGCCATTTCTAGGATTAAAAGTATAGCATGTGCAAAATGCACTGTCTCCTTCTTAAACCACTTTGAGTTCTGAACAAAGCACTAAACATTTGACATACCAACGTACAACAAGGTGCCAATTCCAAATGCAAGCATCACGATGAAAATCACCGTTCTCATGGAATAGGCCATGTTCTCTTTTTAGTTCAGTTGATGTTCACGCTGTAGTCTGCTGTCATCAACTATCTCTGCAAAGAAATAATCTATTTTAGTTACTTAGCATGCGATAATACCCTACTTAAATTCTGGTTCTAATATAATTAATAAATTATAAGAAGTTTAGAAAGATTCCCAAATTGGTCCTAAGTTTTAACTCGGGGCTTTTAAAGAGTATTTAAATTTTATTCAAGTTATTTTCATCATTTCCCTCCACATTTATCACCAAATTTACATAGAAAATAGCGAAAAGGGTTGCACATGCTATTTCATAACTTCTCAAATTCACATTAAATATCCTCCTTTTTCCCGACACCTGCTTCACAGTTATCAAGGGTCATCTTACACATATCAACACCTGCCATCGTTCGGAGTTTTTAAAATTGAATTTTTATTGCTTCCACTTAATTCCTGTTAATTTCTGCAGGCAACGTTATCCTGGTAATCCTTTTATTCTACTACTCTACTTAAAAGAAAAAAGTCAACTCAGTCTGTAAAGTAAGTTTGTTTATTTATCTATTGTTTTGTTTTGTTTTCGGTTTTGTTTTGTTTTTTTTTTTCAAAAAGTCTAGGATTCTGTTTTATGACTTCGCAAGTTGGCACCATCGCTAATAATCATCACATACCCCTGGCGGAGGCTTTTTCAAAGAACACAGTCTGCTTGTGCCTGTGGGGGAATTTCATTAAAGCAGTATTGCTATGACTGCTTCGTCTCTACTTTTAAAGATTCTCATAACTGACTGACCTTAGAAAAGTTAAATGACTTGTGATAAATAATGTTGCCCAGTGATGCTGCTGTTTGCTAAAACTTAGCCACACAAATTCCTTTCATAGCCGGCGAGAACAGGAAACTCTAGTCTTCATACCACGGATAAATTTCACATAAATAAAACTCTATCCCAAACTAAACGCCTACACTTCTCATCCATATATGGATATATGTACCTGTTATTAGCATATATAGCGGTGCAACCCCCTCCCCCGCCCCCGATTTTCGCCCAGATTTAAAAAAATAAATTTAAAAGCACGCTGCTGGTTTTAAACGTCAAAAGAGATCTTCGTTTTGCATTCATTATTGAATTTTAATTTTAGACACAATGCCAGTATTGTCACCGTGGCATCTGTTATTAATACATCGTTTTAAATTGTAGCCTAAGGGCATTGAAAGGCTGGTGGGACTACATTTGGAAAAAGCAGTGTGAGAAAGTAGGAAAAAAGTCTATGTTATTTAGTTAATAAAAAGAGATGACGATAAGTGTCCAAGGAGATACCAGGACAGGTTTTGTCTTTGAATTAACTACGTAAAAGATTTATCTTTATGAAATTAGTATGTGAATGCAAAGATTGAATGAAAACCCAAGAAAGGGGGCGGGTCACTCTCCTACTCATCATGCAGA
Source organism: Porites lutea (assembly GCF_958299795.1). Lineage (NCBI taxonomy): Eukaryota > Metazoa > Cnidaria > Anthozoa > Scleractinia > Poritidae > Porites > Porites lutea. The sequence continues at coordinate 10,793,801 of NC_133201.1, forward strand.
GCGTAAGGCAATTAGAATGCAGAATGAAGTAGGTGTCAAACGAAACCTTCGTTTCGCATCTATATATAGTTTTGAAATGAAGAGCCAAACCCATCGCTACTGGTGCCTGTTTTTAATACTATGTGTTAAATGGTAAAAACCTAAAGTTATGGAGAGTCTAGTAGGGCTATTTGGAAAAAAGCAGACTGTGAGCAATATATTAAAGCAATAAACCACACTTTCTATGGGTTTACTGGCGTAATAACCCTCTTGGGATGTTGGGAGAACAGTCGAAAAGGTCGGCTCGTAATTTACAAGCTTTTCGAGTGTTCTCCCAACATCCCAAGTGGGTTATCACGCCAGTAAACCCAGAGAAAGTGTTGTCTATTGCTTTTATAAAATACCTTTAAGTAAAACGGACAAGTATAGGCAAAAACCGTGGTGTTAATACCGTGGTCAAGAAGTATCTTCTCTCTAAAGTCATCATAAACCAACCATGACTGGCGAACTAATGTATCAGTCAATTCCCGCTCAGCCAAAAAATTTCTCGAGTTTTGAAGCTTGATGGTTCGAAGTAAGGTTGTGGCATTGATTAATTACCTATTAATGAGTTTTGCAAATGTCTCAAGAGTTTAAGGCCTGGGACAAAGGTGTTTCTGAGCACAATGAATGATTGGCAATATCTCTCGCTAGGAGACCTAGAGCAAAATGATTTTTTTCCCAAAAGTAACTCTTGAGGTTTTCCTGTGTTTAATTAATCACGTGTAATATCATGTGACCAAAAATTGAAAATGAAGGAAATTAGCGAATTGGTGACGAATTTACTTTATTTGGATGAACAAATCGGCATTTCTGAAAGAGGATAAACAAACCTAATTTTCTCCTTTTGGAATTAATGTACGCGAAGTTTAAAATTAAAGTTTTCATTTAGTAATTCAAAACTAAATTTGGGCATTAAAGTGCAATGGACGGTGATTCCAAACGTGAAGTGTTAAAAAAATATTTAATGTGGATAAGAAAAATTTTATTGCTAGATATCTTTTATTAAACCGACTACTAATTGGTCAATAATTTAAAATATTTAGCAAAATGGTCATGTGACATCATGTGACTTGACACAATATTTATACCTGAAAATGTGAAGGATAATGAGTTTTTTATGTGTGCAAAATTTTAATTCAGCGCCATCATCTATGCCGAAGATATAACCAATAATTCATTTTCCACAGGTTAACCCCTTAGTTCCAGGCCTTAAACTACTGGAGGTTGGAACAAAAAATCGCGGAACTCACATCTTTCATCATCGTTTACAGATCGTTTAATACCTGCAACGGCCGATTTTGTACCAGAACTTGATCAGATCTTTTAGGAACAATTTCTTTCAATTTAATTTTCACAGAGATACAATTCAAGAATGCTAGAGGTGTCGGATTCGTTGTGGCTGGTACAAAGTTAAGCTTTTGTGGAAACTTTCTACACCATAAATTCACACAGTTGTTGTCTTTATCTGCGATTTTGCATCGTCGCCCTAGAAAGAATACACAATGAAAGTGACGTCATATTTGCCTATTCATCATGGGTTTTTTTCGTCTATTGCTTAGTTTCAGTCAACGGCCCCAGTAAAAGAAGACTAAGACTGAGTATCTTTTAACCTTATGCAGGCCGGGGGACCTCCTTACGTAAAGGTCGAATAACTTCAAAACCGTTCAAGCTGTGACCTGCAAACTTAGCGAATTTTCCTTAAAATTATCTGTTGCAGTGTACGTCAACATTGACGTTACCATGGCACCCGAGTTTTGACAGCTACGCTTCCAAAATTTTCATTTTTCCTACAAAGCAAACGTTTGTTTACTATAATTATATTATCATGTAACATGCTTCTTATTTAGTATTATTTTATCCAATTCATGATATCTGTTAACATAACACAGGTATTTAGTGACGAATTTCACAAAAGAACAAAACCAGAAACAAAATTAAAATGACCAAATGGCAGATACGGGTTAAGTTTTTGACGGTGTTTATTTCTCTCGGAATTTCATAATTGGCAGATTTGTTTCGCTTTATAAGCATCCTTTTTATATGAGGATCAAATCTTCTATCACGACTACCGATTACCTCGATTTATACGTTTTTTAAGCAAAATGAAATGCATGAAGTAATTCAAAATGGCGGATTGTTCCAGTTCCTTATTTGAGTAATAAATGACGTCAACGCGGCATCACTGCTACTGTTTAAAATTTTTCATGTTAACCTCTTGTCAGACCTCACTTTTTAATGTTTTTTCGTATATGGCTTTTTTGAGGGACATCTGGATTTTGTCAATTAATTCAACAAAATGACGTCATAACGACGTCAAATTACGCCATTGTGGCAATCAAATTATGCTTAGATGTTGGAAATGATGACTACATTATTTTCTGGAACTTTGGTGGCCGTGTCATGAGCGGTTTTAAAGTTATAGAAGGGGGGTTATCTTCTACACGCCTCTTATCTATAAAACGCCCCCTCTTGGACCCTTAAAATTGAATAAACGCCCCGGCGTCTATTAGATCACTAAGGGGCATGTAAGAAAGGACAAAACGACTCGCAGGCCAGATCCGCTCTAAATGCTTGGGCATAAAAACACCAACGTTTTCTTGCTCCAATCAGAAGCCAAACGACGTCGAATGTTTGCAACTGGTCTGGGAAAATATCGTCCGGGTATGGGCTCTTCCGCCCTTGCTTGAAAAGTTTCGTCGCTTTGATTCTTTTGAACCGACTGAGGTTACCTCCTGCACTGAGGTTACCTTTACCTTACGCAAATCCAAAACCGAAATCGCCTTTTTTTTTCAATTTAACCCTCGGACATACGCGCAATGTCTTACCCCCACCGCGGTACAAGGGTTGGGGGGTTGATGAAACCCCCCTTGAGTTTTTGATATGTTGCAGTATTTCGAAACGATTTTGCTATAAGTGGAAAGCCTTTGACCTTCTCCAAAATACAAGGTATATTTTATGGGTGGTGGCGCTGTTGGAGGTCTGTGAGATCACCAAACATGGTCGCCACTTTGTATTTTATCAAGAATTAGAAATTAGGTAAAAGCAGCGAAAATTAACCATAGCAACTGACCATCACTAAACTTGTCTCAAAATGTGCGCGAGGGATAAACGAACAGCTACAGAAAACTTCAGATGCTGATATTCTATCGTCTAGGAAAAAAAATCAGAAAAACCTTCCTCCTCCCCTCCACCCCGTCCCCCTCTTGAACATCTTAGAGTTAGACTAATCGGCCTTTCTCCCATACGAAACCAGTGAATTACCTCATCGAAACCGCATCCCGTGGCCCCGACCAAATAAATTTGGTTATCCAGATTTGTAAGGTCGGGAATTGGCTCCCCTTGGCTCTCATGAGGATGGGCTAAATCTAATCACACCCAGGCTGTTGGTCAATTAAGAACGTCTTTATTTTGCTTATCTGAGTAAGTATCAATAAAGGTAAAAGAAATGTAAAACTGTAATCTAACAAGTCAATTAACTAAAATACTTAATGACATTTTTAAATATTAACAATGTGCTTTCCTATTGCAAGATATACTGTTCAAAGAACAACTCGATTTCTAGTGGAGCTTAGTCTTATTAAAACTTCTAAAAACTTTACAGTTGAAAACTCAGTGCAATTCGTTGAACAGTTATTATGTACAGCCGTTCCAAAATCTACAAAATCAAAGTGTGCTGAAACAAAGCCTGATTTAGTATCTTCGTGGTAGTTGGCCTTGTATTACTTCCGCATTCATTTGTTTAAATATTATACCAAACAACTTGAAAAAAAAAAAAACATGCAAAAGAGGAATAAGGGACCTTCCCATCCCCTTGCACAGTAGTCTAAGGTAGTCTTGGATTCTGGATTCTAAATTGTCAGTGGAACTGATTGCAACCCTTGGAGGGATTCTGGATTCCTTGAGCTATATTCCACAGTCCAAATGCCAGGAATCCAGATTTCTCAAGCGAATAATTCCCGGATATATCCCGGATTCCACAAGCAAAAATTAATCAGATTCCGGAATGCAGGTTAGTACCTTACAGGGAGCGACTAATAATAATAATAATAATAATAATAATAATAATAATAATAATGATAATAATAATAAATATTGTATAAATTATCATGATCATAATGATGATGATAATAATTATAATTATAATCATTATGATTATAATTATAATAATTATAATCATGGTCATGATAAAATAAAGAACGTTCAGCCTCAAGCAAAAGATTAGACTTTCTTATATTAACAAGGGTGTAGAGCATTGTCTTTTTTTTATTGTTGTTGTTGTTTTAAAAAAAAAATCGTAATAAAACTTACTGATTAATGTCTTGAACAATAATCTGCACACTAATACACTAAACAGCGAGTGTGATAGCAAAAACATTTTTAGCTTCCTGCATGGAAGAGCGTAGCCTCCCACGCAGAAGTTTTTTTGGGAAATTCGTGTTTCCTCTCTATCCTCAAACGCCTGTTCAACTGCGAACAACATTCCTTTCCCATTGTTTTTGGTAAGTTACAAATCAGCAGTTTTGAAATAAAGTGTTCACAGGCTAAACACGACTCATCGCTCATGGTAGTGTAAAAACGTGAGACTAGAGTTACTTTTCTTTCCTTCACTAAGGTTATGCAGTGCACTGAGTATTTCAAAGTCTGACTTAATCTTACTTTTGCCGCTCCGAGTCTAACATTTATTAGACGTCATCAAGCTTTCCCAGTGTTTCATGCAGATCGAGTAATTATCTGGTTAGCCTGCGGTCAAGGTCAATCTTCCAGAATTTGGAGGGTACGATGTGTTTGGCTAAGCTTGGGAAAGGAATGTTGTTCTCGGTTGAACGGGTATTTTTGGAGAGGGATAAAGTACGAGCTCCCCTAAAAACGCCAGCGTGTGAATAGTGGCCTAGCAGTGTCACCCTTAGTCGATAATAAGGCCACCTTCTAGCCGGGCCAACTTTTCTCCATATAAACACTTTTGCTCGCTCAGTCCGGTCAACACGGTCAGGGTAAGATAATCAGAGCATGCGCAAACGCTGTTGGCTTTGGCAAAGAGGTCATTTTTTTTTCTCATATAAACGATCTCTAAAGTTGACGTAATTGGGAGGGTGTCAATCGTTAGGGAATTTAAGATAGTTCACTACGGTAGGCTGGGACGGTTGGATGCGTATACCGGTGGCCTGGGGCCATGCCGGTAAGAAGGCGGGAAAATTTTCAATTTAAGATCGGACAACCAAACAGAGGACGGTGAAGTCATGTGCGAAACTTGTTGTAATATTTCTTTCGCAGAAAGCTCGATTACTGACGAGTTTCTCATTTTTGAAGAACGCCAATCACAAGAATAGGGGTACAACTTAAAGCTAGCTAGTTTTCAAAACTAGTCGATGTTTTTATTTGAACGTTTTCTTTCCTAAGACCACACTTTTTTAGTTAAAGAAATCTTTTCTTGATAAAAATACAGTTTTATAAAGTAAAAAAAAAAAACACGGCTACAATCATCAAACAAACGTCGAACTTCTCATCTGCCGAAACTGATGCACAATTTACTAAAATTTATTTTCACTTGTTTAAAGCATTCTAGACCATGAACATCGTGAAAATGAATCTAGTTCGACCAATTAAGTTTGACGTCTGAATCAACCTCGAACTTACATCATTCGGGTCGACCTAAATAGGTATTAAGTTCAGTACATGAAAAGATCGATGTTTGAACTGGGCGTTACCTTTCTTTTCTACAATTTTCCTCTGCCACGGCGGATGACACTAGGTAGAAAACAAGCAGTCTCCATGCGGCCGCGAGCTCAGACATTTTCTCTATTTGTTTTTGTTTTTTTCATTTCGCTGATAGGTAAATCAATATAAACACAACCCAACGCATATTTAACCCGTTGGCTACGCAGTTTTAGAGGAAAAGTGACAATAAGTAAGCATGAACTCTTATCGGTTTCACCGTTGTCTTCACGACGAGAAACCGGCGAAAATATACCGTCCCACAAGGACGACAGTAAACGGTCACGCGTGTTTTGCGTGACGTGACAGCTATCCAACCGTCCCAGGCGACCGTAGTGACCTATCTTAAAGTCCCTTTTCTCTATAAAGATTCGCCTTCACACCCACAACTACCAGCTTCTTCCAGTTTTCTTAGCAATATGGCATTCGGGTTCATGTAGTAAATAAATGGCAGATTCGGTGCAAATATATCTGATAACTGATTGCAATAACTCTAAGAGCGCCAACTTGATGGATCCAAGTTATATCAAGCAACTAATAAAAATGTTTAGTTTTTTTCGCAAATGTATCCCAGTTTCAAGGAGCAGTCTTCGTCGTTCCATTTTGCGTTAAAATACCTTAAATAGTATGTTCCCTTTAGCATTGCTACGCAGTCTTGGTTAAAAAGATTATTCGGCTGGCCACTTCCCCAATTTTTATAACCAGTTAATCCAGTTTTGTCGGTCCATCTCCAGTCTTTTTCTTTAAAGGCGTCAGAAAGTCCAATCCAGTAACGACCTTTATTACTGAAATATTTTCGTGTGATAAATCGACTTTCCTCCTTGGTTTCAATCTTCACTAACTTACCACCAACATTTTGGCAGCTCACTTTCGCATTGTTCCAGCTCTTGCGCGATGTGTGCAGTTTATAACACGAAGACCCAAAACCTGTCCATTGCGATTCACACGATGCTGAATCAATTAAAAGAAAAGCAAAGAAAACAAAATTATAAAGAAAAATGTTTACAGATGTATATAAATTGGTGTCTCTTAACCTTCGAATGTTCATGTAAACACATACCCCCACCTCTCACCGTGGTTCAAGGGGGGATGGTTGAACCCCTCTTCTTTCTCAGGATGTGCCTTACCTTACGATATTTTGAAGAGTAAAGTTTTCTACCCTTAATAGATCTCTTAAATAGATTGCCTGTTATGCCGTCTACAAGATAACGTTAATACTATTCTAACTGCATACATAATTGAGGGTCTCAATGGGGTGGTGGCTTTTACGGTTATCGGCTAAAATTTCGGCTCTTTTACGGCTATCGGTTAATTTTTTCAGTTACGGTTAACATAAAAGTCAAAAATTAATTTCTTTTGTTTCAAAGAGTTAAATATTAATAAACCTGTATTTTTAGTAACTTTAAAGCAAAATAAAGGTCTTAGGATCATCTTGGGATGAAATAAGCCATTCTTTTGAAAAATATTAACATTTGATAGATCACACTTTTTTAAAAGTATTCCACTTCTAATATTATTTTACGCATAGAAATGTGGATAGTGAATATAAAAATAATCTTTGTGAAAAAGCAAAAGCAGACACGCGAACGCTCAACTCAAGGCGAGAGCGCGACATTCATTTACAACAGAAATGGACGTTTTCACCCTAGAGACGGATCATTCGAGTGAGACGGGTTATCCGTTTGATAATTCGCGTCAGATAGGTAATACGTCTTAATTTGATCAAATGAACAATCCGCCTGACTTTAATCCGTCAATTTTGACGGACAGTTTGAAGATGGATTAACCATTCCAGATAGCCTGTGTACAGCCGACCCCTCCCCTCAGAAAAAAATCGGAGAAGGGGTGTCTGTGGGGGAGGGGGCGACTGTACACAAGCTAGTATCAGACGGAAAATCCATTTCTAGCTCTAATGTGAAATTCGGCCAACAACAAAATTCCCGTGTCCGGTGTTTTTAATGACAGAGAAAGGACTGCACAGAACGACTGTCTGCCGTTGACTTGTCCTTAGGCCTCATTATTCTGCGCGGCTAATGTATTCCGGGTCACGTGGTCCGAGCGAATTTTTTTTTTTTTTTTCCCTCAGGTATGCCACCGAAATGCCTCGACCAAGATTGCGTGTGAAGACACCGTACAGGGATTAGGCATGGCAATGTCTACCGTAGCGTCAGAGACTGAAACAGGGAATTGTTAATTGTTTATCGGCAACGTGTTTTACAAACAGTGGCATCTCTGTGTAAAATTTAACTTAGTTAAAAGTCTCCGAAAGGATGATGCATTAGGTGCGTTTTTTACAACAGATGGCAATTGGTTCCAGATGTGCGAGATCATGTACGCATATGAACCATGAAGGAATCTACTATTATATGAAGTTTGTACAACATTTAGACCATTGCTTCTAAGATTATATGGTGTAACTCGGGGTTTGAATAAATTGGCTACATAGCCTGAACCATTCTCCTTGAAACATTTAAAAAATATCATTAAGGATTGTTCTATGCGTCTATGTTCCAAGGTATTCATATCTGCCATCCTAAGAATTGATTCATAATCGGTACTTTTCCCCATGTTTATTATAGTTCGTAGACCGTAAGCTAAGCTAGTCTTGTCAGTTTCGGATATTTAACGTTTTGCTTGCTATTTCTGCCATTACCTTGCTGTTATATTTCTTTTGCCGCGTCCTTTTTTTGTTTGTTTATTGCTTATTGCGCAGTTGGAAATGGCTTACTAGTTCCATTGTCTCTCACCCGCCTATTTGCGTTCTATCTCATGGATGTTTTTCATTTGCATGTTTCTTTCTCGTGTTATTATTTTGCAAGGGTGGATTTGCGCTTATACAACTCAGAGCGGAGAGAGCTGTCGACTGGACGATTCTGTTTTGTTAAACTCTGACTTAGTGACCCGAGACGTCCGCAGAATAGCCGACGGTCTTAGCATCCAGCGGCCTGGAGACTCCATAAATCGATTGTGTTGTGTTCAATTACGATTGAATGGCCCGGAGAACCAGGGCTCTGAAGAACTGTAGAATCAATTTTTCGTTGTGTTCAATAATGATTACGTGGCCGCGCCCATTCGTTGGGTGCCCCTGACATGTTATAACTATGACGTTCAGGGCTATCCGAAGACGAGATAGCTGAATTTTTTACTAAAACTGAACGAAAGAAATGGGAGAATACACAAGAGTCACACAATGAATATTACTCGATGGATGTTGTCTACCTTTTGAGGAGTTTTTGCACGAAAAAAGACGTCCGTTTATATCCTGCAACCATGCCGAGAAATGGGCCAAAGCCTTAAAGAAAGTTTACGAGGAGGTAAACTTTATTTTTAGGTCTCGCTATAATTCACGGCAGTATCACTTACCATTGTATTTTGTACCAATTTTGCAAATGCAATTGAAAGATCCATTGGTATTCTCACAATTGGACACATCGCCACAGTTGTGTAATCCGTCCTTACATTCATTAATGTCTACGTGGATGAATCAGAAAGAAATGTCGAAAAAAGGATGCTTAAAAGCTTTAGTAAGCAAGGAGGTTGTTCTAAATCTAACATGATAGCTTTGACAACTGTAAGCCGGTGTATGTAAGAAATGCCAATCATCTACCATCAGGTGGGTCCTCGTAAATAAGCGGTAAGGGGTTGTTTTCAAGAATATGCCATTATAAGGTTGGAATGGGGGATAAGCAGACAATCATTTTCAGCCCAGCTGACAGTTGTCACGTCAGGTCGAGGGTAAAATGCAGGGTGGCAACTGTACCCTGAAGAAAAGCTTCATATGTTTGACGACTCTGCCATGTCAGGCAGTATCGGGCCACCATGAAAGCCCTTACCTAAACGTTGGGAAAATAATAAATTGAATAGGGGAATGAAAACAATTCTTTAAAATCCTAGCGTATGAAGGTGGTTGAGTAAACTAACTGGATGTCCGCATTGTGAGTCAAACAATGTGCTAACACATACTGACATAAAAACAACAAAGTCAACCTGATTAGCCATACCTTCGTCGCAGTTTTCGCCTTTGAAACCATCACGGCAAACCCATCGGTAGCACTTATCTCCGTGGCCTACCTTACAGATGAAGTTCTTTCCAGGGCATGGGCTACTATGAAATAATTTCTGTTGGAAATCACAATTTAATTACACAACAAAATTTCTTTCCTATAGCCAGATACTGCATGAACTTACACAATTATTGAAAAAAAGATACCAGCTTTTCATTATTAGTGATGGTAATTAGTTGCCAAAGAGTTTGCAGTGTCCCTCGTTTTACGTCTTTAAGTTGCTAACTTATATACCTGTGTGTATTACTTATCTTCAGCCTCAGTTTTATCCAATACATATTAACCCTATTCTGACCAAGGGGCGCTTTTGAGGCCCCCTAAAAGTTTAAAGTTGAAGAACTTAACTTTAAAACCGTCCAAGCAATGACAACAAAACCTAGCGAATTTTCCTAAAATTTATCTGAAAACATTTTAAAATGACCAAATGGCGGACGTTGGGTTCAAACTTTCACAGTGTTCATTTCTCTCAGAATTTCATCCCTTTTTTTATTTTCTTCTTAAGCATCCTTTTATCCCCAGGTGAAACTTTACATCACCATTACCTCGATTATACGGGTTTTAAGCAAAACGGAATACGTTTAATAATTCAAACTTGTAGATCCAGGCTGGGGAATGATTCCAGTTTCTTTGTTAATGGTAACTGACGTCATCATTGTGTCACTGCTATTGATACAGATTTTTAACGGGTTATAATTAGCGACCTTCATGATTTAGAACCTTTTTTTTAGCAAAAACAATTGATAAAGTTTGGGTTTCACCAATAAGTTAATCAATATGACGTTAAAATGGCGTCATTGTGTCAATCAAATTATACCTAGATATTGGAAATATTGTGTGCATTATCCTGTGTAATTCCGTTGGCCTTATCTTACGTGGTTTTAAAGTTATAGAGGGGGGCGCTTAGAATAACCCCCTCCCCCCCCCCCTCCCCGTCCCAGGAGCCAAAAAAGCCAGCTCTTAATATAGGGTTAAACGTATTTGAACAAAAAATCAAACAGTTAAACAGCGGTGATAAATACTGTGAGCTTCAGCATTTTGTTTTATTTTTTATTAGTATATACACACTCAGTGATCTTGGTGATTTAAGCAATCTGATTGGTTCGCTATCTCGGACTATTCAGCAATATTCACCTCCAAGCGAGTGGATAATGTGTGAGCTCGGTTTTTTCCCCATTTTTTAGATAAAGATCTTTTAAAAGTCGACAAAATCCTAGGGTTGACTTTTTTTCAGGCAAGAAAAGACTTCGAAGGATTCAAAACAGCGTTTCTCCATTTACTGTAGTTGAGTTTTGCGGTCGATGGATTGTTTACAACTCCCGTTTATTTGCCTAGAAGAGGTCGTTTTATGAACTCAGCGTTTCCTAACAAGAAAAATTGGGCCCCAAAACGAAGTTTATTTATGATAAACAAATTTGAAAGCAAATGTTTGCAGAAATTCTACGTTTCAAGTAAATAGGAGAAAGAATGTTCCATGAAGACAACATCTTTATTACCTCGAGAAGCCGCCATTTTTAACAGCACTTCATGTGAAGAACGACACAACAAACCTTTTCCGCTATAAACTCGGCGAGTCAACAGAAAACAACAGAGCTCTTCTTTTCTTCTCAGGTAAGGAAATAATTCAAACTTTTAGCGGTTCCATTTAAATCATTACGCTGTTGTTTGCGAAGTGAAAAGCCTTTTGAATTGCCATTTTTGAAAATTCTGCAAAGATCTATTTTTAAACTTTCGCGTGTCTAGCTGACCTGATCTGTCAATCAAATCGTACGTTTTAATGGTTTCCTCCCTGATTTTGCTGAGATCACTTCGTGAGTTTATACTAAAACAATTATTCTTTTCAATCTCGGCGAATAGTGGCTTTAGGAATATTTACCTCGCCACTTCGTGGCTTGGTAAATATTTAGCAACTATTCACCTCGATTTCAAAGAATAATTGTTAATTAGCGGAGCTCCGCGCGCGAAGCGCACCAGCGGAGCACCATGGGTAAATAAATCTACCCATCCCAAGTTAAACTGAGGATTCTTAAAGACAATTAAATACTCAATACATTTGCTTTCGTGAATGAAAATTGTTGTCTCTGTAAATGTTCTACCGAATTATATTTCTTTATTGATTGTTGGTAGTCTCAAAAGTGTAATTTTCATCGCTTCGCCGTTTGTTTTCAGCCGTTCATAAACATTGCTTGCAGGAGTACTCAAAATGCCGAGCGTATCAAACGCTTTTTAAGATTACACATCGTTATAAAACCATTAATAAAAAATAGACTCAATAAATTCTTTATCACGTTGAAGCGTAACTCTTTTAAAAGATCTGGCGCTTGTCAAAAGTTAGAACCGGCTGGCCGTATAGGTGATTTTGGAAATTTTTTGAACGGTTTCGCTAATATTAAAAGTCTACGCTTGCTTCGATAGTCCTGAATATTGAATGAATGCAATTTGGCTAGATAAATTGTGAAATACTGCATTTTGTACGAGGTTTGTACCATAAAAACAGCGCCCCATAGTACTCTTTCTCCTCAGATGTGGTGTGTAAAAAATATAAAAGATTGGTTTGCACGCACCCAGATTTATAATTTGTAAACTTGTCGAACGCAAAAAATTCGGCCTGATTTGTTTTCCACGCCTTATCTACTGTGATCAAGAGCCATTATTGCTCTTAAATGTGACCGAAGACTACTTTTGGGGTGTACATATAAGGCTATATCAACTCGATACAAGATCTGTTTCACTCCGAAATCGCTTAGCTAATTCCCTCAAAAGTCACATGAATGTGCCCTTAATATAACTTATTTGTTGAATACAAAATTATTGTTTGATCTAAGTAATAAATTTATCAATGGGAGCTTCGCTTTTAGCCGTGGCTATATCTATACATTAACTTTCGATGGCCCAAGAACAGAAGTCTTTATAAACGTATTTGCATTCTGATTTTGTCACATAAGACAAGCATTACTGATGATCGTCTCGGTTAACACTCGGACGTACCCTCACGCTTGGCATGCATAATAACACATAAATAAGCAGTTTGCATCATCTTATCTACAACCTTTACTTTTATTGTTAAAAGAAGTTGAAAAAAACATGCGTTTTCACTCATAATGGCTTTACCACCTGCTACTTATGACACCATATCTCGTGACAATAGTAACTGACCATCGCTAAACGTGCCTCAAAATAAGCGCAGGGGATAAACGAACAGCTACTGAAAACGTCAGGTACTACTTTTTTTATAGTCTAGGAAAAAACTCAGACAAAAACCTCATAGGGGAGGGGGAGGGGGAACCAAACAAACCCTCCTTGTACGTTCGAGGATTAAGACGTTTGTAAACTCCTTGCAATTGATCAAAATTTATTGCAAAAATATCTAATACCTCAATTGCGTAGTGAATGTGACCTGGCTTTTCCTGCAAGTTTGTCTGAGATGGACTTTCATCTGTAAAGTTATTCAACTCACAGGTGCGCTGTCCTTGATCGTCTGGAGGGCCCACATTTATGGACACACAGTTAGGCTCCAAGAAACACTTCACACGGCAACTCCCTTCATTTGCCACCTTCTCTGTTCTTATCACGTGACCCGAAAGTATCTTGCCTTTCATTGGATCCTTGAAGATAAAGATGCGATTGTATTCTGTTGCAATAGCTGTAGAGGAAAATGTCGCAATTGGGCAGAGGTATATCATTAATATTTATTTGGTAACTTGTCTTATAGAGACATTTCTCTAGTGTAACAATTTCAATTTTAAAGCTGCAACTGACTACGAATCAATTGACTAAACAGTTATGTTATTAATCAAACTGGCTTTTCCAATTTTAAAACTCCAAAGTTATTTCTACAAAAAAAACGAAATCACCTATATTAACATACTTTGTAGGCGCATACTCTAAAATGTCTTGATGCAGCATGAGTCAGTACTGATAGATATTGCTTGCCTTTCCAGAAGTCCCATTGTCTCTCGCCTCCTACTTACTGCAATTTTAAATTTAAAAATTGTATGTCTATAGTATATCTGCTTTGGGAAAAAAGGCTGTATAGCGACTGAACCTGTATAATTGTGCTGAGCGGACTACCTTTCTCGAACTGAGTGGTACATGCAATACGGAGTTTTAATTAGTTCCCATTTCACTCTAAAGGCCGTCTATATTCTTTAATCATCAGATTTGAGGGTGACCTATTGTTTTTGCAAGATGGGTATTTACACACAGAAAAATGAATTTTTGTGCTCGTCACCACGTGGTTTTCTGTTTACTTCCAATTGACGCTTTAGTTTAGGTTTTTCGCCAAAATATCGGGTTAAAAACAAGAAAACACATTTTCTTTATGTATATTATGCATCAGAATAAACATTTATTTGAAATAAAAAGAAAAAACCTAAGCGTAGAAGGACTTCCTTGCGTTTAAAGAATATATGTGGCCGACATAGCCGACTCGGCGAATGGCACTCAAAGATTCTTACTGTTGCTTGTTATCCTCCAGAATCCTTCCACATAATTTCTTTGACTTCTTTTCGGTCAAATTCGCCAAAGACACGTATAATCTAAAATATTTTCACCCTACTCAGACCAGGGAGGCGTTTGAGGCACACAAAGTGGACAGCCATGTTCTGCAAATTTGCATTTTTCCTAAAAATGATTCTTAGATTTGCTGATTATTACTTTACACTTATTTTAGACCGCATTATTTAATGTAATCCAGTCTTTCTTAGGTATTGACTGATTTGGGGGGTGGGGGGGGGGGGGGGGGACGTGAAATAAAACCTATCCAATGACAGATCTTGAGCTTAATTTACAACATTGCTTATTCCCCTCGAAAATCCACCACTTGCTGAATTTTTTATTATATATATATATATATATATATATATATATATATATACAGTACCACAAGTGAAGAGTAAAACAATATGTTTTTCGTCTCTCACCTATATTTCGGCCGTGTTAAACGGCCTTCATCAGGGTATTCAGCCTCAGGGCTTGAATATAAGCGACTTTTTTTACAGCCAGAATAGGTCGACTAGGTCTCGCGTCCGGTAACAGCGCGCGCGTGTTTATCTTTCTTTGTAGCGCGTGCAAGTTTTCAAATTTGTTCGTTATCATGTTATAATGGTGTGTGATGCTTGTAACGGCCATTCACCCTGATGAAGGCCGTTTAACACGGCCGAAATATAGGTGAGAGACGAAAAACATATTGTTTTACTCTTCACTTGTGGTACTGTATTTATTGAGTTGTGAAGGGAGTGTCTTCTAAAAGATGCTTGTGATAGGTTATATATATTGCTTCTTAACTATTCTGCTTTGCTGCAAAAAAGGAATAAATTGTTATTTGCTTGTTTGGTGGCCATATCATGAGCGGTTGGACACTTATAGATGGGGACCTCCAAAGCCCATCTCACTGTTAACATCCTCCAATAAGCAGCCAAGTTAAATTTCGAGGCTAAGCTATCGTTGCGGTTTTTGCAAAATGTGAATCCAAGAGTAAAAGCAAATCGGAATTTTTCCACTGTGTATGTCTGTAAAATAAATTCGTTGCTAAATATTTTTTGCTTTCGACGCATTCATGCCTGCCAAATATGAATATGTCGTGGGAAATTTGAATGCTTGATCTACGAAATGCTTTTTATCCAGGAAATGAAATCCAAACTGACCACTCAATCACACTCAATAAAAGCGAAACTATTTAGTACCTAATTAACACTCACTACATTCCACATTGTAGTTTTTAATCACATGCAACGAGACTTCACACGCATTCTTAATATATAAAGAACTTTTAACAATCCATCTTTTTAGAATTTGAAAATGATGAGCGAGTCATCGAAACGTCATTCAAAATTTTTATCGTTGATTTTTATTCTTAAATGTTTAATTTTTACAAATGATAAAGCACTAGAAATGTCATGTACCTGCAACATACAACAATGTATCAATTCCAAAGGCAAGTATCTCGATGAAAATTACCGTCCTGGTAGCAGGGGTCATGTTCACCTTTTAACTTCAAGTTGTTTAGGTGTGTCAAGCTTGTTGTTATCAACTGGTCCTGTGAATAAATGTGCCGGTTCCAGTCTTTTAACATTAGACTTCTTGCAGTCCGCCTTTTCTCTTAAAATCCGTCTAGTTCTTATCTCAGCCAGCGCGATTGCAAACCACGACGTACAATAAGAGATTAGGACCAGATGAGAATAGACGGACTGCGGACTCTTTTGTAGTAAACAAACTCTCCGTCACCCCAGAAACGGTGTCACCGATTGGTCAATTTTACAGCTATTGACAGATGATTGACTGGTCTGTGGTGGAGATGCAAGCAATAAAATAGTCACGAGTCACAACTAACTACGAACAGTTACGAACCTAGCGGTAATCGCTTACAGAATGAAACTGCTGTAATTAAAAACGCCGTCGTTATTCGAAATTATTCTTGTAAGTTCATTCAGCGATGATGAGGGAACCATCTATGTCAGAGCGCGTGAAAAAACCATGGAAACAGTTGATTGACGTCCACGAAAACTCAGGTTTCAATAGAGAGAAAAGTCCCTTCCAGGGCGCGTGTTAGTGGTAACCGTTGTAAAAAAAAAATATATATATATTTCAGTTTGTAAATCGTTTCAAGTTAGTTGGATTTAGTTGGTTAATTAAGTTAC
Organism: Porites lutea; assembly: GCF_958299795.1. Taxonomy (NCBI): domain Eukaryota; kingdom Metazoa; phylum Cnidaria; class Anthozoa; order Scleractinia; family Poritidae; genus Porites; species Porites lutea. Next base: position 10,810,233 of record NC_133201.1, read on the forward strand.
CTTGACAGCTTCGCTGTCCACAGGCAAAACAAAAGAGTCAGCACTCTTTTTTTTTCTTCTTGGGCTTATGCCCTCGTTTATCGCGGATTCGCGGCTCGCGGCTTCGCTGCTCGCGTGCTTAGGTTTCTCGACTTTGCAAGAAAAATAAGAGACTACTCGCAGTCTAGTCTAACAATCATATGGCCTGGATTGATATTACTTAATGTAATTATCATATTTCTAATAGGTTACTGATATTACCTCTTATTAGGTCCATAGTCTGAAACTAAGGAACCACAGTCTTTTTCTTCTTTTCTTTCTTTTTCTTTGTTTTATCGATTTATAGCTCGCGGGCGAAAAATTCTCTTCCGTCGATTGTTTTAGTAAGATTACGATCCAGTTTCTTCATCAGCTTCTTTCTCCAATAAACACAGGTACAAAATCAAGTCATTCAAGTCCTCAGGATTTACAAACATATGATGACTTTCTTTAAATCACTTTTTTTAGAAATAAACCATCTAGAGCTGTAAATTGAGCAGCGCATTTTCTTTTGAAATGTTGGTCCGCACAGCGAGTTATGGATGGACCGCAAATTGACCACAGGGGGACAACAGACTTAGCCATATAGTAAATATCATTTACTTATATATTTTTTTCTTTTTTGTTAACTTTTAAGTTAACAAAGTTAACAAAGATTAAGATTTACAAATCTCCCAAAAGAGTCGATTCTAAAAGTTTATTTTGTTTTGCGTGATATTTTCTTGTTTACTTGTTTTTGTTTCATGACTTTGCAAATTTACACCTGTCGATAAATTATTAACATGCCGCGGGTGGCATTCCACGCTTGATTCAAGTAAAGTACATTGTGCCTGTGCGTGTGATGGGAAATTCCATTAATACAGCTACGCATCTTTAAAAAAAAAAGCTCAAAGAACTTCTTCTCAATAGTAACTTAATATTTCCTTCATCTTTTGTTACTATTATTTTTGTAAGAGCTTCTACTACTTCCGTTGGTCCATATTGTCATATAAGACTAGCTTACTTCTAGTTTTGAGGAAACCTGATTCCTTATAAGCCCCGTGGTTTCTTTCAGGTTCCTCGCCATCTGCTTCCTTTAACGTTCTTTATTGTAATGATGTGTGATATGGCGAAAAAACATGACTGAATGAATGAATTGTCTAAATTTGAAGCCCTCTTCTTGAATTTGTAACAAAAACCATTTACTAATATAGACGACCAGAAACTTCACGCAGGCCACTAACCTACCTTTTACACCACACTAAAATAGTCAGTCACCCGTATATATGTATGTGTAGACCAAGGGGTTCTACAAGACAGCGTATTCACCGACTGTCCCTACCCACGCCCAAGGGAATCTTGGTGCATGGTTTTACCCCTCAAACTTACGAGATTCACGTGCCTTTGGGAGACACTTATTTTAAGGTAAAGTAGATGGCAGCGGGATCCCCTCCACTCCCCTCCCCCACTTTATTCCCTTATTGAAAATTATATTATTTCAAACTGGAAACTAAAAGTTTCAAAAAGAACCGTTAAAATTTGTCCAACATCTTCTGGCTTTTAAATGCATTATTGCAACTGGTACCTGTTTCTGGTTATAGGTAATTACAAGAGCCGTAATTATAATAGCGGTATACCCTGAAGGCAGCGTGAGTCTAGTGGGACTAGTATTTTCCTGCGTTTGACTTGGTAATTAGCAGGAAAATATGCTCTCATCAGGTTTATGGGCTCCTGCTCTCATATCGGTATCTTATGTTTGTTTAGGCGTGTGCGCTGGTATGTGGGTAACTAGTAGGGGTATATATATGGGCGTGCTGATTTTGTTTTTCATCTCGGTCTTGCTATTCCAGCGGTCGGGTCATTTTTATTTGTTTTTGACTTTTTAGGGTGTGAGTGTTCTTTTTGCTTTTATTTTGAAGATGTTTTCAGCTCTACTATGTGGTCGGATCTTCGGGCTGCGGTTCCCCAGGGATCCAGTGCTTTACAATCCCTTGCAAGTTCTCTTCCGGATGTTGCGTTGGCTAGCAGAGCACCCAGTACTTCCTCCAAATATTTTTCTTCTTACAACAGATGGAGGTCTTGGGCACGAGAACATGACTTGACAGTTTTTCCTGCTTCTCCGTTTCACTTTGCCATTTATTTGCGTCATTTGATGACTGAGGCGAAGACAGCAGCTCCCCTGGAGTCTGCAGTTCACAGCATTGCCTGGTTTCACCAGCTGGTGAAAAGTACTCTTGCCGGTGCGCAGCGCCGTTTGCTGGCCCATCAAACGACCAAGAAGGAGCCCATCACAGTCTCTCAGTTAGAGCAGTTAGTTGCCTCCAAGGCGGACTTAATGGCCTCTTTGTATAATATTCGTTCGGTTGTTATTTGCTTACTAGCTTTTTCTGCCTTTCTCAGATTTGATGAGCTAGCTTGCTAAGCTTGTTCGATCCGATGTTAAGATCGAAGGTGACATGTTAAGGTTATTTATTCAATCTAGTAAAACTGATCAGTATAGAGATGGAGCTTGGATTGCTGTAGCTTCTTCTAGGAAAGCAACTTGTCCGGTTGCTATGATGAACCGTTATTTAGATAGAAATGGGCGTTCCTGCGATAGCCCTTTGTTTTGTCAGCTTTCCAAAACTAAATGTGGTTGTAAGCCTAGATCTAAAGGTTTAAGCTATTCAAAGTTAAGAGAGTTAGTGCTAGAGGCCTTTAAAGATATTGTTCCTGATATTTCTGCCATTTTTACGCATAGCCTTAGGAGTGGCGAGGCCACTGCTGCCGCAAATGCTGGCGTACCAGATCGACTTTTGAAGCGTCATGGCTGCTAGGCTAGTGAATCGGCTAAGGACGGATATGTCCAAGATTCTTTATCTTCTCGTTTGTCGGTTTCTAAGGCTTTAGGTATTTAGTTTTCTCGTTCGTACCGCTTTTAATTGATTCTAGTTTCTATTTAGTTACAGCTGGCCTGGGGTTTTCCTCCTAGGTGCCAGTGGACGTACGGGGAGGTTTTTCACCCAGCTGTTGTTCCACGACCTCATTTCAATTTAATTTAGCTTGTGATCTAGGTTTTTGGAATTGTTTGTTACTTGGATTGTATATTACGTTTCTATGATATGGCATGTATCTTTTAGTCTTTTAGTGAATAAACCGAGCGCTTGGCTTGAAGCGAGCCGCACCCAAGGTTTGTGTGTTTTTCTTGTTGGGACGAACTGAGATTTAGGGGAGAGTATCTGGGAAACGCACACCGAGACCAGTTAAGCAGAATAAGCTCACGACACTCAGTAAGCAAAAAAAAATGTGACACGAATTAGCGTTGCTTTCCACGAATCATCGAGTTTACTGTTCCCAAATGCCGAATCTTGAACATAGGCCGGTTATTTCCCAATATGTTTTGCTTTGTTTTGTTTTTTTTTTGTCCAATACGTAATCAGCAATTTGGCTCTTATCTGTTTTACCTTTATTAGGTTTATTGCAATTGACAGTTTTGACTTTATTTATGAGGACAGAGCAACAACTTTTAGTGCCGTGAGTTGGATTACACAATGGATGTTTTACTTAAAACAACTGTCGTTATGTCAATAGCACTTACCATCAGGAAAGGAAAATGTAAAGTGATAAAAAAGAATATTCTAAAGGGATTTAAGTTTTGTAAAAGCGGAAAATAGGACATTTGTGCTTATTGAGATGACCGCATTTGTTTTTTTTTCTTTTAAAATACCTCGAGATTTCAGAAATTCCCACGAGCTTTTTTCGTGCTTTGTAAAATCTGAACTCCATAAGAACACGAGGTACTCATGGGCTGTCTTGCATTGACTATCCTGACTGTCAGGTGTAGATTCACTGACATCTACAGATTTTGCTTACAGATCTTGCAGAGCAGAAAAAAATTACACACGTCCGATTTAAGTGTTGTTATTAAGTTTCCGCGTTCTTTAAAATATTTATGTCTTGAAACATCGCCTTCTGGACTCACTTTTCAACATTAAGAGTAACAAGTGAAACCCCTACCCTTTCACGTACCTGAATTCTGAAAAAGATACCTTTTTCGGGCGGAGCCTATACCCCTCCAGGTATAGCCCAGTATAGGGAGTAAACCCACCGGGATTAAGACCTACAAGGTATAAACAAACTCTCGGATTTCTTGTCAAGTCTTGTTTAGTTCCACCTTGCTAGTAAACGACCACTTTGATCAAAGTTCCGTGTCATCGAGCACATCAACCTTAAAACTCAAACCGTTTATTGTGTATTCCTTGGATGTATGACGTTGTTGATGCAGCAATATTTCCATCAATATACCCTCAACCGATAGCTCATCGCAAAACTCAACTTTGAAAACTGGGATTTCTCGTAACTTTTTAGGTCCCTTGTCATCTGCTTCCTCGTTGCTAACATTATGGGGTGCAGGGTCTGTGGAAATTGCTTTGCTTTGTAAACCTCTCAATATTTGCTCCAACTCGTGGCATGAATCCTGACTATGCAGCACTAGCTTGCAAATTAAGTTGACTCAACAAAGAGAGAAAATGTTTTTGGAGAAGTCTTTTGTAGCTGTAGAAGCCCTTGATCTCTAAACAAGCTACTCTGGCGTCCCCTCAAGCGGCAAAAGCAACTTGTTCAACTCAATAGTTTGCATCGATAGCTCTTATCGAAAGGATTACAAATGAATTTTAAATTAGCATGGAACTAAAATTGAAGACATGCTAACGTCATTTGCAATCAAGGAGGTGTAATCTCAACCAAAATAAATTTAGATAGAACAAAGCCTCCTGTTGACAAACTTTGTATATCAATAACCAGCGGATTAGTACCTGTGTAATTACACCTTTATTTTCAGTATAACCACCTATCGAGAAGCAGGCCATTTTCGAGTAACCTTTAGCCTTTCGTCGTAGTTAGTACTTGTGGTTATCCGTATCCTTTCTAATTAAGAAAAGGACTTTCTTATGAACTGTTCTTCACCATGGACTACGTTTTGAGAGAAAAATGCCCGGGGGCTAATTCTGACTCGAATGGGCTGTTTGCTTGCTACCTTATTGGATAAAACGTAACACGTGATAAAATCGTTTGATTTGGTGTTCCTTCTTCGTTTTTATTTCAAGATTTAAATATATCGAAAAAAGGAAGAGTTTGCATTTCGCTGCAAATATATCTCGCGAGACTGCCGATCCTTTGACTTACTAGGCGGGTGGGGAGTACCACGCTTGTATCAAGATACCGACTGCTCAGGGAGACTGGTCCTATCGACTCACTTGCTCTTCAACCTGCATCCGACGAGACGTCCACGTGTTACGTAATAGCCGCCCTAAACTACCGAGCGATCTTCCGTTTACGTTAAAGGAACATCATATCCGTGCGAAGTTTAAAGGAAGCTACCAAGACCTTTTTATTGGCGACAGCTTTTAAAATCTACGTTTTATTTTTATATACATTTTATTTTACATATTTCATAGCTATTCAATTTTAAATTTCTAGATTTTTATCATTGTAATGCGCAATTAAAAATTTTACATTGTTAATTGCCCAATACATTATTATTATTATTATTATTATTATTATTATTTTCTTGTTTACTTATTTACTTACTTAAGGAAAAGCAGGAAGTTAAAAAATCGTCCCTATGCTTTAATGATTGGTTTTTTATTAGCATCTCTATTTTTCCGTCTGACTTAGACAACCTATTTCTTTCAAGAGGTCGGAAACAACAACAGAGTCGTAGCTGAATCAGAAACGCTCTTTTCAATAAGCCGATCATATTCCGACCCAATCCTGTCACCATTTAACACTAGCCTTGAATATTCGGAAAATGAATGAAAATGAAGAAGTCAGAACATCTTTAAAGATCCAGGTGTAGTGAAAAAAACAACACTGAACGACAGACAAACGAACGGGTTATTTAAGGAATTAGGGTTCACGAGATATTGTTTAAAACAACAGGGAGAAACATTTTCTTTGTTCGTTTTCTTCCTCTTGTGTTATTTAAATACATGGGGTTGGGCGGAAATTCGTGCCCACTTTGCTTTTAATTTTAAAATACCTTCGGTCCTCTTTGGGTTTGTGAGGCTGGGATTTTACTAAAGCGGGGGAACGAGAAGTGGTAAACAAGCACGGGAAACGGGAAAATGAAAAATGGAAACTGAAAGTAGAGCTGGGAATGAAGCTACTGATAGGGCTAAAGGCTGGTTTTCACTCGCGACGGAGTCGGAGTCGTAACCAGAAGCGTAGACCTCATGATCTAGTGAAAACAGGGTTCCGATTCCGTTGACGACTCCGTCGCTTATCTAGTGAAAACCAGATCGTCGGAGTCGGAAGCAGAAGCGGAAGGACAAAACAATCACAATGCACGTTCCCACGCTTTGTGATTGGTTTGGTTCTTCTGCTTCTGCTTCCGACTCCGACAATCTAGTTTTCACTAGATTATAAGCGGAACGTAAGCGACGGAGTCGTAAGCGGAATCGGAACGCTGTTTTCACTAGATCATAGACTCTACGCTTCTGATTACGACTCCAGCTACGTCGCTAGTGAAAACCAGCCTTTACGACTCCTCTTACGACTCCGACTCCGACTCCGACTCCAACTCCGTTGCTAGTGAAAACCAGCCTTAAGGTTCAGATTAGGTTTTGTTCCAAATTTTCATTTTCAAGTTGAGCTGCGTGTTCGTTCCCCGCCTCACGTTCCCATTTCTTTAGTTTGGCTTAAACCAAGAAAACATTATTTTGTTCTTACCCTCATTTTACATTACCATACTGAAAAGCAACGAATTAAACCAATGAAAGATAAAGATAAAGCAAAGATAAAGCAAAGATTCTCTACACATCCAATTCTGCCAGCTTCTTCCACTTCTCTTGGCACTATGACATTCGGATTCATAACAATAACAAAAAATAATGATAGTTTCGGTGTAAATATATTTGAAAACATTTGCATGACTCTCAGAGCGTAGGTCCAAATAAGAATAGGCAGCTTCACTTTTCGCAAATGAATCCCAGTTTTCTGGAGCACCTTACGTCGTTCCATTTTGCTTTCCCCCCATATACGGCTACGCAATCGTGCTTACCGTCTTTATTATTCGGTTGGCCACTTTTCCTCTTTTGGTAACCAGTTAACCCAGTTCCGTCTGTCCATTTCCATTCCCCTTCACTATCAGAGTCGGAAAGTCCAATCCAGTAAGGACCTTCACTACTCAAATATTCTCTTTTTATAAATTCATTTTCTTTCTCAGATTCAATCTTCACTAACTTACTACCAAAATTTTGGCAGATCAGTTTAGCATTCTTCCATTTCTGGGGTGATTTGTACAGGTTATAATTCGAAGACCCAAAAGTTGCCCATTGCGCTTTACAGGAAGCTGCGAAAAAACAAGTAATTAAAAATAGACAAAAAATCATTTGGTGCATGCAAACTCATATCCCCCACTTTTGCTTATATATCAGCCGATTATCATTATATTCACAGTAAATAGGTGTCTCAAGATAAACGAACAGGTCTGAAATAACAATTGTCCTGATATTAGTGTGCTAATACACAACATAGAAATAACAAAGTCAACATGAGGAGGCATACCGTTGTCGCACTTTTCTCCTTCGAGCCCTTCAACGCAAACACATCGGTAGTGTTTAGCTGTGAAGCCTACCTGGCAGATGAAGTTCTCTCCAGGGCATGGGCTACTGTGACGAAAGTTCTGCTGGAAAACATGATAAATATTTAAATTACTTTAGTACATCTTCTTCTCCTTTTTTTTCTTTTTGCTCTTTTAAATAGATACTCCGCGATCCATGAATGCATCATAAAACTATTTAAAAGGGAATGCTAGTTATTTCCTTTAATTCCTTGTTTTGCCTTTTCATACTAAGCTCTCTTTCCCGAATGTCAATATTATACTGGATTACCTTTCAATGAAACGAACTTCTTGCTAACCTGAACGTTTGTGGCTTGCATTACTCATCATCCGTCTCAGTTTTATGGTAATGTATAAGCGACAGAAATTCGCGTTTTGCAAACAACATTAAATAATGCGAGTATGATAAACTTGGCTATATTTTTGTCACAAATGACAGGCATGATGATCGTCTTAATTTGGTAAATAAGTTTCTCAAACCTTTGCAGTTAATCAAGAATAAAAAACATCTCAGTGATACCTGAACTGCATAGTGAATGTGGCCTGTCCTTTCCTCCAAGCCAGTCTGTGATGCACTTTCATCTGTAAAGTCGTTTAGCTCACAGGGGCGCTGTCCTTGATCGTCGACAGGACCCACATTTATAGACCCACAGTTGGGCTCCAAGAAACACTTCACACGGCAGCTCCCCTCATTTGGCACCTTTTCCGTCCTTATCACGTGACCCGGAAGTATTTTGTCCTCTATTGGCCCCTTGAATATTAAAACGCGATTGTATTCTGTAGCAAGAACTGTAGAGAAAAAGAAATAGAATTAGGCAAAGGCTTTTTAAAGTAGTTTAATGGTGAAACATTAATATGTTATTTTGTAATTTCTCAACGATATTTAACAGTTAGATGGAACAATTTAAAGCTTAAAACGAGGTATCGATCGGCTAAACAATCAACTCTTTCTTTCTTAATACAAGTTTTATAATTTACAACCCTAACAACTAGTGTAAAAAGCCGTTGAGAAATAATAAATGTAGATTGGGCAAAATGCATTCATTTGTTTCCTTCTTTGACAAAAAATGATTTGTTCCTGTTTAGCTTCCAATGCCACAAATGAAGCACTAAACACGTGGGACTTACCATAGTGAACCAGTGTGCCAAGTGTTAGTATTGCGATGAAAATTTCCGTCATCATAGTAGAGGACATGGTTTTACCTTAGCTTAGCCTTTGAAGTTGTAGAGCTTGTAGCCTGCTGTTATCAACTAGTCCAGTAAATAAATAGGCTCATTTAAATTACATGCGGCATACCCTACTTAAATTCTAATTCTAATACAATAAATAAATCATAGAAAGTTTGGAATGGTTGCCAAATTGGTCCTTAACTCGACGCTAAAAAAAGACAAGTTATTTATTCATTTATTTATTTTATTAAAACCTGTTTTTACCATTTGCCGCTTCCCTATTTACACCAGGTTTTGAGGGAAAATGGCGAAGAGCCATTGAATGATTTCTCACGCTTTTTCATAGTCAGTCTTAAATTTAAAATAAAAATTATAAATATTATTTATATATATTCTCTCCTGTGGCACCTGTTTATACTTTTGACGGAGTCAAATGACACACATCGATATTTACAATGCTCAGGATTTTATTTTTAGCTTACTTTTATTTGTTTCCACCTTTTTATTCCCGTTTATTTCAGCAAGCAATATTCATACCTTGTCCATTATGATATTCCTTAGAAAAGATCCCGTTAATTCCGTTGCGTGGTATGTTCTTGTCTTCTTCCAAAAAAGTCTAGAATTTTGTTTTACGGCTCCGTTGTAAAACATTTTAATGATTAAAATCATTAAATTTTCATGGCGATGGCTTCCCTCGCTTGCACCAAAAGACACAACGGTATGTGCGTCTGCGGAAATTCTATTTTTACAGGATTGCAATTGCAGCATTAGCTAGACCTTAAAGAATTTTATTTGACCTTTTTGTTATGTTGTCCAGTCTGTTGTGCTGCCCTTTGCTCGACTTGACACTAAAAATCCCTTTCCCAGCCGAGAGAACCAGAAACTCCCGTTTTCAAATCCGCATAAATGAAACTCTAAACTGAAACTTAAAACCGACCCTTTTCATATGACTAAAAGCCCCATGCATGCATACGTTTACCTTTTAACATTGCCCCACCTCTGCCGCCGACACCTTCCCGGTTTAAAATAAATCAAATTCGAAAGCATGATGACGGTTTAGTTTTTGAAACATTAGGGCCATTTATACAAGGAAAAATAAGACGCGTCTTAAATAAGACGCGAACTGGACCATTTTTTCGAGCATGTCTTATCTAAGTCTTCTGTATACTTAAATTTACTTTTTAGTGTAAGTTTATAATACGAAGATAGCAATTTGACTAGTAAATAATTATAAAATGTGATAGTTTTAGAGTTAAAAGGGTCTACTTACACCAGCAGATGTCACGCATTTGTCCAGGAGGTCTGTTATCGCCTTTTCCTTACATCATAACCAAAAATCTTTTTCCTCCGCGATGGACCAAGTGTTTCTTTTTACCCCTTTTTGTAAGGGAAAAGCCCTGGGGACGAGGTTGATTGTTTTGCTACATTTTCTCAGAGTCTGCTTTCGCCAAATAGTCCCCGTAAAATTGACATGTCAGAGGCATTTTAATTTTCTAAATTTCCATCGAGTTGCCGTATTGACGGGGTGAAATTATAAGGTATTCTACTATATGGGATTTTAAAATGTGGCCGTTGGCTGTATTAACGGGTGACCGCATTACAGGGTTTTTTTTTTTTCCAATAAGGAAATTCATGGCCGTTTTGCCGGGCCGAAAAAACTGGTCGTAATAACAAGGTGACCGTATTATCTAGGTGGCCGTAAGGCGGGGTTCCACTGTACTAGGATCATAATGCCCTTCCTGACCACTTCGATGAGTTTTCGAAGTCGACTCTGCCGCCATAGAAAACTTGCCATTTGTCATTAAATATGTCAGTGTCTAAAAATAAAGTTGGGGATTCAGTAGCCTGCATGCGGACACAGCCGTCTCTCCTTGCTCCTCGCTCCTCGCCGCTAGGCAGTTAGAGAGTTTGGCCAGTTTCTTTCCCTTACTCCAGGCGAAACGTCCCTATCGGCGAGGAGTGAGGTCAGACACGGCTGTTTTCACAGGCTAAGGAGTCAGTTCATCCTCATCTAGGGGAAGTTATCAAAAGGGGTTATGTACCCAAAGGCTGTCTATTGTACTGGCTCTTGTTTCCTTTTTGGGGGGGTTAGCGGAAATCTCGCCTACTGTGCATATTTTATTTTAGCGCTGAGCTGTCGACCATTTTTTTGTGCCTTGTAGATGTTCAGGAAATGATACTCTGGAAGACACACGTTTATAGAATTCTTTTCTTTTTAATTAAACAACATTTTAGAAGAGAAGGTAGGGGTGGTGCGGGAGGAGGGCTAGGTCTTTCTGTAAATCCACCTGTTTTGCCGTAACTACTACAAGAGACAAACGACAACACTTCATTTTTATTTTACTTCACCAACTAAGGTAAATTGCTACAGCCTTACAGTACACAATTTATTTGTATCTACTGCGATGTAAATCACTTATCTCAGGTTTTCACTGTTAACTAGTAAAACAACTAAAAATGCTGGCTGAATGATATGATCAATTTTCTCCCTTTGTTAAATTCTATCTTCCGTTGTTTTGGGGTTTGGCAATGAACTTGAAACAAAGGAAAATAAAATTTCTTCCAAGAATAAAATTGGATCACAAATGAATAATCCGGGCGCTTTTGCATAAACAGAATAGGTTCGTTGGGAGCACTGAGAAAGCGGTTGCAATACGTTCAACAGTCATCCAAAACATTTTTGGATGATGACCAATAATCCATAAAAACAAAACAATAAAACGAAACAAAATAAACAAAAAAAAAGCAGCAATACATGCTTAAAATTTCTTTGTTCTCGGGGCCCCGGGCCGCTCCCGATCTCGTTAGTTATGGTAACTGCTAGTGCTGAGTGTTCGTTTCAGTCCTTACAAATTACTATCAACCTACTAACTTATGGCTTTTCGCAAATGTATCCATGTCGTGTTAAGCATGAACGAAGATACCACTTGACGTAATAGTATGATGGCCATTTTATTATGTGCATGACTGTGCAAGGACTCCAATGAGTGAAGTTTCGCTGGTTATCTCTAAACCAGTTCTGGTATCCATCCCATATAGTTCCGTCACCCCACTTCCAGACCGAATCATTGGCTGAGTAAGAAAGTCCAATCCAGTAATAACGGTTGACACGCGAATATGCCGTTTCAAGAAAATACTTTTCTTCAAGAGAAGATTCAATCTTAACCAAATTGGCACCAATTTGTTTGCATTCTTCTTGCGCGTTTTCCCAAGTCAATTCAGGTGACGTAAACAATTTATAACACGACGTTCCATTGCCATTCCACCCTTGTTGTTGACAAGCTGAGTTAAAAAACATTATAAAAAGGAATTTAACCAAAGACATTAAACTAGTTAAAATAATCGATGTTACTAAAATGCAGAACCAGGAAAGGGTAATGAAATGGGAACGAAAAAGAGAATGGGTAATGAAGTCGCTAATAGGGCTAGGGGGCCAAGTTAGGTTTTGTTCCCATTCTTCATTTTCCCGTTCTCCTTGGCCGTTCCCCATTCCTCATTCCTCCTTTTATTACCATTTTAAAATAACCAACTGAATTGACGTAAATGTTATACCATAACGCAGAACAAAGGATAGCTAAAAGACTTGAGAAACAGTGCAACTTAGGCAAGGTTCAAAGAAGACACCGAACTTTTCATCCATGCGCCGAGCCTAATAATTATATGGATTGAATTACATTGATGGTATACGAGAAGTTCGGCGTCTTCATCAATTCTATTTCAGTTTGGAACAGCTCGGCCGTTGTTCCATGCAGGCTAACCCCGCCTGGAATTCTGACTTTGGAGCGACTTTAGAACGGCTTTAATTCAGACGCCGAAATTTTCATGTGCTGAACCTAATTCCCAATTTACCATCAATAACGGGACGAATACAGAACATGGACCACAACTGCGCACCTAGTGGACCCGACCCTTCGTGGACTGGGTCCTTGAACTACTTCTGTGGACCACTCCTAGTTTGTTTAAGTCAATTTTAGCAGAGGTCTAAACAAATGTTAGGAACCTTATAAATGGACGAAGCTGTGGCAAGTTTTTATAAGTACAGGGACCTTACGAAACTAAGATGGAGACAGCAACGGCCACGTCAGAAAGCAATAACAACAACTCTGCACGTGCATTACGCTTTTTGTACATTTCCTTTCCGTCCCTGGAAGGCTTCGACGTGAAATGACCCCCTATCTTTAGCTCCAACATAAATTCCCTTCTTTTAAGTGGGCAACATGGGATAATCGCGAAAAGGTTTGAAAGGACGCGAAAACTATTTTTCAGCGAAGTTTTCATGGATGTCGCCGTTGTCGGATAGTAAGGTCCCTATTTGGGCCCCTCATTTGTCACCCTAGTTCGATTTCTTTTTTGTTTTGTCTTGTTTTTTTTTTTTTGCATTTTCATACCAATGTAAGTAGGTTTGTTTCAGTCCCGTGACGGAGTAACCATATTTTAATAGAACAGGAGGAGTGATAGGGAGGAGGTAGTCTCCTACGCAGCTCTTTTCTTTTTTCTTCGCTTTGCGTGAAAATCGAAACAAAAACGGCCACGTACGAGAGTACGGAGAGAGCTTTTATGTCTGTGAGTTTGTAACGACAACATTCTCGACTTGAATAAATGGCAACTGATTTACATGTCAGAACCAACGTAACCTGCAAGTGTAAGCAAACTTGCAATACGTCTGACCAACCGCATTGTTTGATAATCTGCACGTCATTTTGTGTTTGATTCGTCAACAGGATTCCGTAAGTTTGCCAACCAATAAATACTCCATCCAAAGGGTAGCAAGGGAAGGGAAGTCTGAGGTGGGTATTCAATCATCATGCACTACCTCTTCCTTTCTAGTCTCCTACGCAGCCGTTTTTGTGTCGATCTTCATGCAACTCGACGACACACTGAAAAAAGTTGTGTAAGTGAATACGTCCCTAGTTCTCCTCATGTCCTCATCAAGTAGTTTTTCCTTCCAGACTAAACCAAACTCAAGACATGTATGAAATTCCAAAAAATAAATAAATAAATAAATAAATTCAGGAGATAAATAAATAAATAAAAAAAATAAAAATGAGCATAACATGAAGAGCCTTCATAGCTGATAATACAAATTGAGAAAGTTTCGTCCATTTAAGGTTCCTTAAAAATTCATTTAGACCTCTGGTAAAAAATTATCTTCAAAAATTAGGGGTCGTCCACTTGAGTAGTCCATGGGCCAGGTTCACGAAGAGGTCGATGATTTAGGTCCAGAGAGGTGCTGGGGGTCCATCATTAGTGTTCAGGGCGGAAAAACGTAATGAGCATGCGTGAACTTTTTTGCCCAGATACCCTAGCCTGGTTTGAAAGAATTGCGGGATTTCAAATATATTTTTTGCGTAATAATAACACGTTTCCACTCATAACCTGGAAAGAAGAGGCAATTTGCCTTCAAAAGTTGCAAGCTGTAGTTATAACTTTCTCATTGCTTAATTTTCTCGAAGAATACCTCATAGTAATTCAAAGTGGACAGACTGCAAATTATAGTAGTTGCTAAAAAATATATACCTAGCTACGTGTCGCAACTTTTCATCAGTAGGATGCCTAAAATGCTTGCAATTCCACAATTGGTTTCGGCTCCATTAAATCCTATACCAATTGCAGAACATTTTAGGAGGAGCCACCCATCATGTGAGTCACGGACAACACATGTAAGTGAGGAAAATAACGCAAAGTAAAATTAAGACGTTAATTAAGGAACTAAATGTACACGTCAATTAAATAAATATATGGCTGTTACCTCATAAGTTGAGATTATATGAAGTACCTAAAAGAATTTTCTATGCTCTCACAAAGTGTCTACGTGCTTCGCTCTAGACACAAAAACAGATTAAGATATAGACAAGTCTAAGAAAAGGCACAGAAAATTACCTACCCTGTGGAGGTGGTTGAATTGTTGACGCTGGATAAGCTGTGGAAACTGCTGTTGGTATCACTGTGGCTTCTGATGACGATGCATCTGTTAATATGAGAATACTGACAATAAGATTGTTTCCAGTTGTTTGAGTATTATATTTCTTATTTCCTCATTGTTTTTCCCTCGCCCAGTTTGTAAGTGACTTGGTCAGAATTGCTATCGGTAAACTGGTTGTTGGTTAAAATAAATAAATAAACAAAAAAGAATCAGATGGTAGGAAGCGATTATGGTCAGCAAGTATGAGGTGTCTTGTTGGCTGAATGTTGATAAAATATTTTCTATTTCTTTGCGACTTTAATTTATAGACCAAGACGAAGTCAAGGTGAAAAGAAAAAGTAAGAGAAGAAAAGAAAACAAGGCCAACTATCTCCAGCCGCCATCTTGACCTCATGCATTGTAAATAGAGGATTTACTATATATGGCCCAAATGATGGGAACCTGTGTTTTTGGGACCGACGCTTGAAATACCAAGGGGCAGTTTCTTTCTCGCTCGGGTGGTCCATCAGAACACAGTATTTGCTTCATCTTGTCCGCTCTCGAATTTAGCCGTATAATAAGGTATAATAATCAAAACATTACTTCTCTAAACCGGTATCAGTGTATTCAATTTTCTCTACTGATGAGCTAATCCTAACCTAAGGAAAATACCTACCCGCCGATTGAGTAGCTGATGAAGATACTGTTGATGCATCTAGAGCCTTTGATACTGATGAAACTGTTGGTGGGTATTCTGAAACTGCTAACGGATTAATTTGCTGTTTGAAATTTAGTCAGTTCATACACTAGATTAGCCATTAGCTGTTTATCCCTAGTCAAACCCACGGGAGCTTTTGAGGATTTTTAGTTACCTTTAAATTTCTTTAAGTTGTTTAGGGCAAATTCAGCATTTTGTTGCGCATTAGCTCTTCAGGTCTTGAAACATTATATAACATAGTTTTTGGTCCTTTAAGAGCGTAAATTTGGGGTTTAGGTGTACTCCACTTTGTCCAATCAGAAGAAAGAAATTTTCATCGACACATTTAGTAATAATGTATCTCATTATTTAGTATCAAACGATCGCGGATCTTCAACAAGAAACAAAAAGGTCACAAAGGTCATCCAGTCCGTTAAAGTAGTTTCTGTTTATAGTGAAAATGTCTCTAATGAAGAAGTAGACAGTGACTTCCGTTGCTTTTAAAAAGTGCTTTTACAGGAAAAATCTTCCGATCAAATTTAAAAGGAGTGGCACATTTTACAATGATTAGGTCTATGATTAAAAACTATAGAAACAATAGGCAGACTTTTAATCCACAAACTGACAAAATTAAGAATTAAAAAAAAAGGAGGGGAGGGGGGAACCTTAGAGAAAAATATGACGCAAAATAAGTCTCTAATAAAATTCATATAAGTATAACTGACCCACCTCCACATCCTGTGTCAAGGATGCATTTATTTATTTCTGCGAGGACAAATTAAGAGAAAAAAATGCAAAAACTGATATAAAGCTTTAACAATTAAAACCGGTTTGAATAAGATCGGTTGTTCTAAAGCCCAAACGGTAGCATTTAAATATGTAAGTAGGCAGGCGTATGCAATAAATTTAAATGCCATTCATTTTCGGGTGCGTTCCCAGATGGCTTCAAGAATTTGAAGTCAAAAAGTTGCAAAAAAGGGATCCGCAGAGCATACTGGCCCACCAGCTGACAGTTGTCACGTCATTTTAGGGTGGAATTCAGGAAGGCACCTGCACCCTATGCCAAAAGTGCGAAAACCAAGAAAACAATGGAAGACAGAGCTTTCCAGGTAGCTGCTCCTTTCCTATGGAAAAAGCTGCCAAGGTCCGCGCGCGAAGCAACGAACTTAGAATCTTTTAAGACTTTAATTAAGACATTTTTATTTAAGGAATCATTTCGGTTATCTTAGTATATCTTTATCTATATATATTTGTAACTATCTTTCACTCATTCAAATGTAAATATTTTTAAGATTTTGATAGAAAGATTTGTAAAATTTAGTTATTAATTATTATTGTGATGCGCTTTTGAATATTTTATAGAAAAGGCGCAATACAAATAATAATAATAATAACAATAATAATAATAATAATAATAATAATAATAATAACAATTCAGTCAGTATTGGACCACCTTAAAAACCCTACCTATACGCTGGGGCCATATAATAATTCGCATAAAGCGATTAGTCCAAAATAACTACTCTAAAACCTGGCACATTGACCACTTTAAGTAAAGAGACCGAACCAGCCCGGATTGTGAGTCAAACAATGTGCTAACACAAGCTACTGACATACAAAACAACAAAGTCAACCTGATGAGTCATACCTTCGTCGCAGTTTTCTCCTTTAAAACCATCACGGCAAACACATTGGTAGCGTTTAGCTGTGAAGCCCACCTGACAGATGAAGTTCTCTCCAGGGCATGGGTTACGGTGACAAATGTTCTGTTGGAAAGAAATTTATTTTATCAGATCCTCCATATAAAATTATTAATTAGTTATTAAATAGTGATTAGTTCCCAGAGAATTTGCAAATGGCCCTCGTTTAGCGTTTAAAAGCTCTCTTTCCCATCAATTATTGTTTTAATCAAGAGAGAATGAGCTAAGCTTAGATCATTCTCTCTTGTTTTAATAGATTACGTCTAATTAAGTGAAATTGTTGCTAACCAAAAATGCTTTTCTTCCATGGATTACCACCAGTCTTAGTTGTATCCAGAATAATTTAAGCGAATTCCCGTTTCGCGAATAACATTTAAGACTGACAAGCATAATTGATAATCAGCAAAAATATCTGATACCTCAGCTGAATAGTGAATGTGGCCTGGCCTTTCCTCCAAGCCAGTTTGTGATGGATTTTCATCTGTTAAATCATTCAGCTCACAGATGCGCGGTCCTTGGTCGTCAGCAGGACCCACATTGATAGACACACAGTTGGGCTCCAAGAAACACTTCACACGGCAGCTCCCCTCATTTGGCACTTTTTCCGTCCTTATCACGTGACCCGGAAGTATTTTGTCCTCTACTGGCTCCTTGAATATTAAAACGCGATTGTATTCTCTCGCAATAACTGGAAACAAAAATGGGTAGAATTGGGCAGAGGTTTTATCATGAAATATCTATCCGCTGATCTTTCAAAGATGATTTCTTTAGTGCAACAATTTTACTTATAACGTTACAAACGACATATCAATCGGCTCTCAATTATGCGATGTGTAGTTTAACTGGCTATTCTAATTTCAACACAGCAAAGTCATCTCTATGCAAATACGAAATTCCCTTTGTCATTATACTTTGTTCTTTAGTGAGTTACCGTAAAATTCCGAAAATAAGCCCAGGGGCTTATATTTTTCAAAGGCCCTTTTTGAGGGGCCTATTTTTGGAGGGGCTTATGTATGGAGGGAAATTTGCGCCTCAAAATCGATTGGGCTAGCTTGTAATCGAGGACAAATTCCAAGTACAAGCTCCCCAGGGGGGCTTATATTTGGAGGGGCTTATAGATGGAGGGGCTTATTTTCGGAATTTTACGGTATTTTTTTGCGGGTGATACTATTGCTTGAAGCAGCATGTGTCCGTACTGATAGATATTGTTTGCCTTTGCAGAAGTTGCATTGTTTCTCGCCTCCATCTTGTCGGAATTGTAAATTTGAACTTTTTGTCTGCTTTCAGTGTACTTTAGAATTCTCAAACCTGCGGTCGGCAAACAGAAAAGGCTATACAGCGACTGACCCTACATTGAGCGGACACCCTTTCTTGAAGGGAGTGTAGATGAAATGGACAGTTTTAATTAGTTTCCATTTCATTGAAAACACTCTCTATTCTTAGTAAAATTAGGAAGTTGAGGATGGGCTACCGTTTTTGGAGGGGCGTAAGGGGAGTGGAGAGGGGTACGAATACCGCAAAACCGCACAGAAATACGTATAAACACGGCAAAAAATAACATAAGAAAACCGCAAACCGCATTGAAATTACCCGAAAATTCCTAAATACCGCAAACCGCTGGGTTTTGTAAAACCGCAATTTCGCAACTTAAATTTCCGCAAAACCGCATCACCGCAAACCCTTACGCTTCCTCCAAAATGCTTGTTCTCCTAATGGGATTTCACTTCAACTATACTTAAATGGAATTCGCGCGTTAATCCTTGTTTTGCGCAGATAAAGTTCCAAGAAGAGAATTATGTAGGTTTGATCATCTTTCACTTTCAGCTGTAAGATGACAAAACGGTAGCCCTTTACAAAAGAATAGTCATGTATATTAGCCCTCCAGGTTATCTCACGTTCATAATTTCCACCAATGATTCCTATTTCGCTATCTTAGCTTTTGCTTGAAATTTCCAACACACGCTTATACAAAAAACACTGTTTCCGCCTATTTAGCCAAAAATTATTTATTCCTGTCTCAACCAACCTTAACTTTTTACAAATGAAGCACTAAACATGTCACATACCTGCAACATACCAAAACGTACCAATTCCAAATGTAAGCATCTCGATAAAAATTACTGTCCTCGTTGCAAAGGCCATTATAATTCTCTTTTTAACTTGAAGTTGTTTAAGGTGTATCAAACATGTTGTTATCGTCCACTAAAGAAAAGGTTGATTTAAATTATTCAGTAAGCTACATAAATTCCAGTTTCTGTCTAATAAATTAATCATAAGAAGTTATAATAACTACGACATTGGTCCTCTACATTTATACCAAAATTCGAGGGAAATTAACGAATGGTCATCAAATGATTTCATAATTTAGAGGTTGCACATGCGTCAGTTTCGTGCGTTCTCAGATTTAGATTTATTATATGTTATTTTCCCCTGTGAGCAGAGGTTTCTCTCTTGCATGGTTTTAGCGTTTACGAAGTCCTTCGCGTTGCTTATCCGTCGCGTAGTTGGTTTGTTTACTCCCCGTTAATTACGCGATCGACAGACAAGCCACACGAATGATTACGTATACGCTAAAAGCCAAGCAAGAGAGAAACCTCTACTCGTAGGGTAATTTTATTTCGACACTTGTTAAACAATTCCTTCAAGCACTCAAGGAGTCGATTAAAGAAATTAATACCAACCTTTTCTTCATGTTCTTCTATAAACTACAATGACTTCAGTTTATATTGCTTATAATTAAAATGAATTACATTATTTATACTACTACATGAGAAATTTCTGCAATTTGATTGGCTTAGAGCAGTGGTATTTCAACTTAATTTGAAATACCTACATGTGAAAATTACAAACCCTTTGCGGGTAGCACTATAAACAAATAATAGTGCGTAAACGCCACTCGTGATATTTCAAAATTGTCTCAAATTTCACTTGCCTAAAGGCTCGTGAGATTACGCAGTATAACAATTTCGAAATATCACTCGGAGTATTTATGCAAAATATCACTACAAATCATGCTATTACCTATACATATCACTCATTTATTACAACACATTCTTCCCAAAAAAGTCGAGCCTGTAAACTTTATTTTTGCGCAATATTCCAGTTCTTCTTTTTTTCTGTAATATTTAGTATAACGTGACGTAGTACTCTTTCGTTCATGACAAATTGACATCATTAATCATTAACCTTTCGGGGGAGTGGCTTCCAACAAGCAAGAATGAATGGCCCGAACTTGGCTCAAAAGAAACAGTTTCTTTGCGGAATGGGGGAGGGAGGCAGTCCATTAAAAAAAAGGATTACGTATACAATGACGGCATCAGCTCTTCTTTACTTGAAATATTTATAAAAATGTTGTTAATCAACAGTCTTGTGTCATATTGTTCAATTTTGATGCTCTTTTCTAGAATAGAGCGTTTTCACCATGACGTCATCAACTCTATAATCGAGGTCTTCTGAATTTTTATATATACCAGTGGGGTGAAGTTGACCTAGAAATAAATCTTTTTAGTATATACTAAAACAGTGGATAGTGTTTTTCGCGCGCTCTGATTGGCTACTCAATCAGTGAATATCCTGAACTATTCACTGATTCACCTCCAGTTCCTCCGAGCGAGCGACGCCAAACTTGCGTAGGTTGTGAGCAAAATGCTTTCCCGGTTTGCTGCCGTAACAAACTAAGAAATTTCAAAACTAATCAAGCAAACTATTTCCGAAATACACGAAGAAGGTGACGAAGTTCGGTTTGGAAGTTTTAACAGGTAAAGCTTTGTCTTTTTGACTTGAATAGTTATCGATAAAACCGGTGAAAAAGTTGTTTGTTTACAAATGCAAATTAAGCTTAAGTCTTGCGTTACTTTATTTAGTTGACTTGTTCATAAATAAGCTTAAAACTAAATTTAATAATCTTTTTTACAGAATTATTTTAAATACAAACAGAATTCACAACTCCTTTTGAAGAAACTTCCCCGCAAGAGCTAAACAAATGCCTTCAAAAGTTTTATTTGTCGCTAAGAAAAAGCGACGACCGCCGCCGTTCGGTCAGCGCGCCAAAATTGTAATCGTTGGCAACAGCAAATGAGTTAAAAATCATCATTTTGTGCTCAATTATCTCACTGTTTTAGTATATACTAAAACAATTATTCACCTCAGTGTGGGTGGCTAGTATAGGATATTTACCTCGCCGCTTCGCGGCGTCGGTAAATACCCAATACTAGCCACCTCCACTTCGGTGAATAATTGTTATTTAATATCGAAGTTTCCAGCCCCGTAGCGTCTTTCGTTTTGAAAATACAGCATTTTAATTTTCCGAATTTTCACATAGTGCGTGACACCACGATGGTATAAGCCTCTGCAAAGATGTCCGGTTAAAGAAAAGCTCTCTCCATATGTTACCTTTCCTTGTTCCCTATTTTCTTTCCCATTGAAACGACTAAAACCCAGGCTATTCGCCACTTTAGAAAAGAGAAGGGGTCTGGGCCTAGTGAACGTTCGCAACGACTTCTGGGACTGTTACTAAGAACAGGTAGAAAGAAAAAAGGAAGTTACATTTAAAATTATGTATGCCTTTAAGTTTTGTTGGTCTTGTCCCAGTGAGACTTTTGCTCTCCAGAATGGCGCTTTTGTACCATGTGAATGGCTAGTTGCAAAGGGCCAATAGCTGACCAGTGCGTCCCGGCCCATTAACGATCCCAGAAGCAATTGCGGGACGCATCTCGCCTCCGTTTCCTTTCTGTTTCTAACAGAATTTTTCTAGCATTATTCTTCACGTCCTAGTCATCTTCATTCAAAATCTTGTCAGAATTATTCATTCGAAATATTTTTAAGTTCTTAATAAGGTTACCTCCAGGTAGACTTTCTTCTTAACTTTGGCCTCTTTTTCGGCACAGTTTCAAGATATAAAAAGAGGTTTTATTCTTGCACATACTCCTCAAAAAGTAGATAACATCCATTGAGCAATATGTTTTGCGTAATCTTGCTTTCCTTCCGTTCAGTGTTTATCAAAAATTCAGTTATTTCGACTTCGGATAGCCGCGTGAACGCCATTTCTTTTTAGTTCACTCGTCCACGTTTCCAGGTCAATATACCATCGAATCGATACGACATCGCTCGCATCTTCCAAATGTGGTCAACGCTAATTGGTTATGAAAAATTAGCCGGGGGCTTTAAGCCAATCAAAAACGGAGAAATATTTTGAATGAATGACATTAATTATTGCGTGTTCTCTTAAAGGTTAGCTCGGAAGTAAATGGCCTGTGCTATTCACCTCCGAGCACAAAAAAATATGGCTTTCAAGATTTGCAACGATGATTTTTACAGCAACAATGCTGGAATAATGTCGCAACAATTTGAAGCAATGCCACACCAATGTTGCAGCGATCTGTTACACTGAAAATTACCCTTGCGATCGCCCTAAAATGTAAAGAAAATGGGAATAAAACTTTCCTTACAATTCCAGGTCATTGAGTCAGCTTGTGTAATCCTATAACGATTAAGCAATGTTTGCAGAAAGATTCTCAAATACAGTCAACTCTCTCGCCTTGCAGACACCACGAGAACATGCACGGACAGCTAAATCCCCGGCAAAAACAACTTATGAACTTTTGACTGAAATAAACTCTCGCTATTACGGATTCTCGCTTATGAGGTTACTAACTCGAGGTCCCTACAGTGTCCGCAATAAAGGGAGATAACTGTAGTTTCACAAATACAACTGCTTAAAGGGAGCGCAAGAATGAGAGATAAGATCGCTGGAAACGGTGATACGAAGTTTTTAAAGGGTGGGACGTTTAGAAAGATTTCCTGGATGAAACTTTGACTTGCATGTGCATCCAGTCCTAATAAACTTCGAGTATGCGTATGCCCTACATTTTTTACCAATGGGTGAAAAAAAGATTACTTGCAGTGGATTTATTATCCTACCAACGATTGAGTTTGTGTGTTTGTTTGCTTTAAGGATCGGCTGGCTAATTTCAGGTCTCAGGATTGAAAGATCTTTGGACACGCACCGAACCGCAATTACTACGGGTTGGTACAGCCGGTTGGTCCAAGGCTGATACAGTCTTGACTGTTCACAGTACATTATTTCTCCGAACAAATGGCTTTGTTCCCGGGCTCTAAATTTCCCTGTAAACTTCTCAGCCCCAACTCGAGGAATGAATCTCGACCGTGAGGCGTGTTTTCTGAGCTGTTGGTGTTTTAAACGACCAATATTTTAACAAACAGGCTACTCTGGCGTCGACTCAAGCGTCAAGAACGTGTACAGCTCATAACTGTCTACAGCCGAATTGACTGTATTTGAACGCTTCTCAACATACAGTATCAAAATGTGTTTAAGTCGTAGGTCACGTGGGTTCATAATGATGCAAAAAGACAAGTCTTGAAAGTTGGACTGGTTCACGACAAAGAGGACATTCAGCCTAGAAGCAAAAATAAGCAAACAAAACAAGAATCAATATGCCTCACTGACACCAACTAAACATTAAATGAAAAACAGACCAAGAAATCTGGAACACAGGCTTTTACACAGGATTCGCCATTTGCACATCTCTCAAAATAATACACATTATTTGCACCTCCTTCCCCCCCCCCCCAAAAGGATCACTTTACGTTGCCAACCTACCCCTCCCCTAAGCCAACATCTTGCTCTAAGTAAGAACTAAGTGTTAATGTTGGTTTAGGGGAGGGGTAGGTGGGCAGTTTCCCAGAAAGGTAACATGATCCAAATAATAATAATAATAATAATAATAATAATAATAATAATAATAGTAATAATAATAATAATAATAATAATAATAATAAATAACAATAAATAAATATATAAATAAATAATGAAATAACCTTTGCCTTAATTTCTCCTGGGCATTCTAGTGGTCCCAAGAGAAATTGAAGACTGCTTACACAAAATTTTGGGGAGGGGGCAAACACGGTGTATTATTGGAGAAGTACAAATGGCGAATACCCTGAAAACCGCTGAGAAAGAGATTAGCAGCTTTTATGAAGGAGACAATTTTAAACCGTGTTTAACTAAACAGCTTTTAAACATGTTTAACTTTGGTGTACATGGGGCTGTAGTCTACTAGCTTCCCCTCGGCCTGTCGGAGAGCTTTCTTGTACCCAAAGGTATTACCTTTCATTTAAACCCTACCTCAAAAAACGGACACATTCGTGGGTTAGGAATGAAGTCGATTCTCAACACTCTCTGCCGTTACTGGGGTCTCAGCAACAGGTAGCAATGAGACTCGGCGGTATTCGCAGGTTACAGAGGTCTTCGTTTTATAGAGGTGCGCTTTATGTGGACAGTGTGGTAACAAAACAGCTCTCGGTTAAAGATGAGTGTCCATATTTTATATTTTAGATGAGTGTTTAATTCTCTTTAATCTGTAAAGAGTAGAAGGTAAAGTGGATATTTCCCCTGAATGTGACTTTTTTTTCTGTAACTCTGTCAGGATTAGTCAGAATTTCCAAAACAAGGTATCTGTGGAGAGATAATTCTAGCTCATGTTACTGTTTACCAACTTAATAGCTTAAACTCAAAGGTAAATGGGTTAAGGAAGGAAAATACAGTGGACTCTCTCTTAACGAACACCTCTATAAGACGGACACCTTTCTACAACGGACACCTAGAGTTGGTCCCTACCTTTCTTTACTCCCTTTATTTGACTCTCTATATGACGGACATCTCTCTAAGACGGACACTTACTGCCGGTCCCAAAGGTGTCCGTCTTAGAGGGAGTTGACTGTGTGCATCGTTCCGTATGGAAAAACAACGACTAAAGCGTCGTCAAAGAGTTAAACTCGCGGGTCGATTTCCGGAACCGGACAAATCACTCCGGGTCTTAAAATAACTGAGAAAGCAAGCGGCTAGCCCTTTACATGGCTCGGATGTCCTCCTAAAATGGCGGTGTCTCCGGTTGGAGACGTAAAAATATTGTGCCCATTTAGTAGCTTCCGTGCTAAATATATTGACACTCAAATTAGGTGCTCTTTTAAATACTAATTGGCATAAATTCGGGCTTCGTAACACCAAAGCAATAACCCCTTATTGCAATTAGTGGAACTGTTTTATGCCAGTAAGGCCGGTCTTACCTTACTGCTGCACCATTCTGTAATACAGCTCCAACAGAACAAATGTCCACAGGGAGTGGCAGTTTTACCCTGGAGTCGTTCTAAACACAGTGCACATTTAATGCCGGCGGTAGGAGGAGCTAGGCGTGTCGTCGTTTGGCTTTCAGATACGACAGCATGATCTGCCGACTTGCTTGATTTCAAACGCTATTCAGAGCGAAATTACAATAAAAGTGTCGCTACAGATAGAATTACTATCTCGGGAATAACGTAAACTGGCATATAGCAAGGTTAATTTGGGAGGTCTTTACATAACAGTTATTAGTATTACCAAATATCCTTGTCTATCAGAGACCTTCAGATTCTAAGACGAGGACGATATGTTCTCAATACTAAGTAGTGCGCACGCATAAACTAGCCTCATTTTGTCATTTTTTGCGTCGCCGTTCTACTACGAGTTTAAGGGAGAATATCGTAGAGGAGGAAACTAAAAAAAATACACATCCCGGAAAGCTTCATTGTGCTACTTTTTAACAAGAAATATAAGGTGTATTGACCAGAGTTTTCTCACCTGATGAATAGCCAGCAAGAGAGAAACACCCAGCTGAAAGACAGAGAGGTACCCCAACAGACGGTAAGTAGGTCTGGAACCTTCATTTTTAAGGATCCTTCGCACTAAAAGCTGTAAGAAAATTAGAATGAAAAAAAAAAAAAAACGTGAAAAAAACACTGCATACGTAAACGCAGAACGAAACAATGTGTTCACGTCCTCCAGTAAACGTGAAATTAGGCAGTTTCACGTTGTTAATAGTCGTGTCGCAATGGCAAAGTAATGTACAAAGGAGCGTGATAGCACGTGCAAAGTTGTTGTTTTGATAATCAAAACCTGTGGCTTTTGTTTTTTGCAAAGTCCAAAATTTGCAGTACCTTCGGAGGGCCAGGCTTTGAAGAACGAGAAACATTGTACATCAAATTGACTGGGACTCTGCGACATGTATAACGTATTATACAGACTACTAGCAACGTCTTACTTTAGAAAGCTGGTTTACTAACTTAGAACAAAAGCTACTGAATCGTAGCCAACAGTTACCAGCACCGTACAAACGACTTATTGACGAGATCAAGCAAAACTAACGACGAGAGAACGACTGGAGAACTGACAATTTGACTAACAATAGACGACTGTTTAACTGTGACAATAGACGGATCGAAACGCACCAATTACTGATTACGAGTCTTCATAGCCAATAACATCATGGCTTAACTGACAGACGACCAGTAACATCGCGACGTAATTGACCAATCAGATTAATAACCAGAATATAATACCATCAACTGACGTGATACAATTCACTTTGACTCTGAAGATGACTACCGCACAGGTTGTGGAAACGTCAGTCACTGTCAACAACAACAGTCCTTTTCAGGACTACGTTCACCCGGACGATCAAACTCAACCTGCTTTTGAAATGACTCCTGGTTCAAACCTTTCACAAACATATTATTATTGCCAACGAGCAAGCCGAGCGAAGACGGTAGGCTTGTGAGGCAGCCAGCTTAATGCCACGCGAAGTATTGCAGCAGGCAGAAAAATTCTCGATCGTGCTTAGTCCGTTCCAAGCGTTCAGATAGTGGAGAGCGGTGCGAAGTAAAGAGAGCGATGAAAAGTAGAGGAGGACTAGGGAGAGAGGTTCACCTCTCCTCCTCCCTCGCTTTTATTTTTTCGCGCTTCTTTTTACTTCGCACAGCTTCCCACTATCTGAACGCCTGGAACAGGCTAGATCGTGCCGTGAAAAGTGTAATGTAAGGTGTAGATTCTCTGGGGATTTTAGTGGCGTTAGATTTCACGTGTAGTTTCACGTGACTTTTGATGACCTTTGTTATAAACAAACCAACCTTCAAAGTTCGGACAATGTTCTCTGCCAAACTACTGTACTTGTACGAACTACAACTCGCTATTTCAAGTTCGCGCTAACGTATAAATGTTATTTCCCTTTCGCTGTTAGAAACTCGATAAGTTTAAGGTTCAAAAATGTCTACGCAGAAGAATAAGAGCGATTTTAAGGCCAAGAGCATGGCAGAAATGTAGGAACGAGGAGTGCTTGTAGTGGAAATTCTCGGCTCAGCAGCTATAATGGTTTTATAAACATTGGAACTAAAACCAGTGATGTAGGCAAATTCTTTTTCTTTCGTTGGCACATAGCGAAAGCTACAACCAGTTATAATTATTTTATTTTTTTTCTTTTTTAATCATGTGGCCAAATGTAATTTAGGCAAAGTTAAACTCAAAGCAATGCTGGTCGGCCGTTTTTCCAGCTATAATGGGAGTTACCCGATGCCTCTGGCAGGGGCACCTCGTGCTGTTTGCGCGCCATTTTGTGCTTTGGTTTTTCCCATCCCTCCCTCCCTCTTGAGCTATAAAGGGCCAGGTAAGTATTGGTCGGTAAGTGTTCCACTGAATTGTTCAGTGTAACGGTACCTGGTGGGGGCCGCTCGCAGGGTTGCCATGGATACCTCCTCCTCATGCTAGAGCATTGCCCGGTTCCACCAACTTTGTAGGCACCAGCGCCCAAGTTCATCTATTGGTGATAAGTTTAACTAGTGGGTTTAGAGGGTTATTTTCAAAGGTTTACGTAAAGGTAGCGAACGTTTTGCGAACTAGGAGGTAACGAATTCGACAAGAAGCGATACCGGTTATTACCGACAAGTATCATCAACCCCTCCCCCCCCCCCCGCCCCCCCCCCACACCCCACCTCAACTCCTTTGTTGTTGTTGTTGTTGTTTTTGTTTTTTTTCCTGAAAGATCGTCGAGATTAACCGCTCGCTGTAACGGGCAAAGAAAAGAGGGTAATCATTCAGGGTTTAAAAACCGTGGGTCCGCCTTACTTAATCTAAAGCATACGGTTTCTCGTTTATGTGTGGACGGACGAAAACGCAGGTTTTCGAATACGATGATGTCATGCATCATATACTTCTAGCACGACACATGCTCCATAAGGGTGCCAGCGTATTTTCATCGTTTTAGGGTTTTCGTTTGGACGGGCAAAAACCGACGATTCGAATACACTACGTGTGGATCGTATTTTTTTTTTTTTGAAAACGGAGAAAAAAAATATCTCAGTTTTTAAAATATCCGGATACGCGAGGAAGGGGCCAGAAACCGCGCTGCAACCGCACTGCAACCTCACTGCTGCTAAAAAAGAGAACATGAAGATGTAGACCCCGGTGGTGGAGCATGGATTGGGGGGGGGGGGGGAGAGGGGAGATTATGGGGCTGATGTTAATAGAAATACACCAAGTCAGGAGCCCATCAAATGGAGCCTCCATCTCCATTAATTTCTTGAGTCAACCCTCTTCCCGAGTAGATTTATAGATAGAACGGCGTGTTTCCCGCGAAAAGTGTCATATTTCCGTGAGTCTCGTATGTCACCGTGAAAAAAATGAAGTTGGATGAAGTCGAACTCAGAAGCCCATCCTTCGACCGTTTTCCTTTTTACTATACGTCCATTTTTATGATTTTACAGCCGCTGGGATCTGGGTATCATGACCAAGTTTCATAATGTTAGATTACCCGTGAGTAAAAAAAAATCAAGTTGTTACTCACATACTGGACTCCAGTAATCCTTTTAGCAATGTGATAAAAGACTCCTGTTAAATAAAACAGGGCCATGTGTGCTCTGTGAGTATCTGAAATGATGAAAACATAACAATACACGTTTGCGAAACTGAGCCTAACCAAGAAAGAAAAAATAATTAATTTGCAGCTTCGAAACAATTAAAGGGACAGATTCACGGTTCAGCGCATGCTCATTAATTAGATTACTTTTTTCCAATTTATTATTAATTCTATCTTTTGAAAATCCCACTCACATGTATCTCAGTGATCTCAGAGTGTATTTCAAAGTAGACTGAGTGTATTTCAGAGTAACCTGAAGTGGGATGGAGGAGCACTAAAATCGCAGAAAAATGAGTGCATTATGCCTACACTACCAACATGGAATTTATTGTTGACACGAGGGTTTTATCCCATGGTTGATTAATTTACAGCTATTTGCACCTAAGTTGATCACGTGACTGCCAGGGGAGTGTGCAGATTGGTTTTTTGACAACATTATGACATGACCATATTACCTTCAGACGATACATCATGTCCCAGCAGAAAAATAGCATTTTGATTAACGAGCACGTGCTGAACCGTGAACCTGTTTGTTTGTACGTGTACTTACAAACAACTGCTGTTCTGAGAAAGGGAATCACAGCTGACAGAATCTCTCTTGTTCTTGGATGATTAAGTCCTACATGTTGCAGAAAGAAAGATGAAAGTGTATTATATAAACACAAATGAAATACCAGGTAAGCTTTTGGGCAAAAACATGATATTTTCACAAGACTAGTGAAAATAACATGTGATCTTCACACATGAAAAGATCACCGTTGCTATGGCTACATAATAAATCACAAATTTCACAGCAAATGGTTTGGTATTTTATCAACGGTGTTTATAAATTATGATAAAATACAATATGACATGGCTGCTTAGAGATAAGAAATTCCTCTTCTTGTGTTGACAAAATAAAATTTATCTCACCAATATTTTACAACACATTACACTGCAGTGTAAGGCTCTACTTAACTTCCCACATACCCCTCCCCTAACCCAACAGTTTGCCCATTAAAGTGAGAAAATAGTTTTATTGCTGGATTAGGGGAGGGATGGGTGGGCAGTTTCTCATAATAAACGGTATTCTTCACCCCAGTAGGGGAAATATGTGGAAAAGAACCTCAATGTACTGGGGATAAGCAAATCTCACTACTGCAAACACATTTTGCCAGTTCCTTGGTATGTACTTCGTTATAGAGAGATAATTTCACTGTATTGACATGAATTCTCTAGAGAACTTTTAACTTTGCATTGAACACTGGCATCACACTAGTGCTTCTGATACATGTATTACACTGTATGCCACATAATGGGCTTTTGCAAAGTTGACCTAAAACTGCATCCAATAATTAATAGGCTACTACACCCTATCAGTTGGCCTGTCACATCAGGGCACAACAAAAGTGCCTTCTGATAGCCCAGGGCTAGTGGAGCAACCCACTGGGCTACAATCTTGGAAAATCTTAATCTTGGGCCGGATCATTTCTGACCCCGACTAATCAACTTTGATCAGGATGGGGTAACGAAAGGGGCCATAGCGGTACCAAATCTGCGGGATAGGTGTTCTGTGGGTAAGAAAGTGCAAAATTCTTAAAACACTATTGTCCAAGATTGTAGAACATTTTTATTACAAGCTGCCTGATACGTGTAGGTATTAAAGCAAAATCGGCTAAAAAAAACAAATTAATGTTAGTGAAATAAGGGATTGGTAGGCCAGTTGCAAGACTGCTCTGGGCAAGTATAAAACTTCAGGAATAGAGAGAAACTTGCTTGGTTTATACATGTACTACAACTCACTTGTCTTAATCAATGTGTGACAGAAAATTGATGAGGGTGGTGTTATTTCAATAAACTATAAAATATAAAATATAATATATAATATTATTGATCTCATCTTTGAAAATTTACTCCCTACCTTTGGGCCAGTCTTCTTGACTTTGCAACCGTCGTTCAAGTTTCATTATCATCTTCTCAATAACATATGGACCAAAAACATAGAAAAGGACTAGACATCCTCTTCTCTAAAAAATGCAAAATAATAATAATAGTAATAAAATAATATAATAAAGCAAAAAAGCAAAATTACGACAAAATGCATGACCACTCAGTCCATATATGGTACTTACAGTCAACCCAGATGAAGCCTACCCCCCAAGATTTCATTAATGAACTTATTATTCAAAAGTTGAATCCATTGGTAGTTGTAGATTTCAGATTCATCTCGGCATTGTTACATGTGTAATGAGCCGTGAATTCACACGCGAGGCAGTTGATGTAAATGTCTTTTAAGAAATTTAATCCAGTCAAAGATTTTCAATCTGACCAAAATAATACAGAGAAGTTCTCGTAAAATATTCACTGCTCATTTTGCAAGAAGGAATGCTGATTTGAATTTGACACTATTAATTTTACGGGAACCCCTAACAGATTCACTTTTCAAATAATCAATTCATTAATAGAATCTTGGGGTTACACTTGACCTGCCTTGACTGTAACCACCTCTTTAATAAAGGGGATGACTGACACGGCTGTCTACATGTAGTTCATAATTAATTTTGTTACTAATGCCAATAAACTGGGTATCCCTATTAGCCATGGAACTTGAGAAATCACTTGTGAATGACAATACCTGATGAGCTTCATCCCAACCATTATAATTATCAAACATTACAAACAAGAAAAGTGAACTTTGAAAACTTCTTATCTTAGGCTGAAAGTTTTCAAAAACCTCAATAAAATAAAAATTGCAATCAGCTGCCTCCTTTGCTATTTTCTGTGTTATTTAAGGCGGAGTTCTACGCGCGGCGCAAAGTGCTGCGCAAGGGTGGAGCTCCATTGCTAAGGAAATGTGGTAATCTACCCAGCGGGAAAATTTGGAAATCACGTGACTGCACACCAAGCGAGCGAGCAAACGACTGTCCATCCGCACCACAAGCATACCAATGTAAAAGTAACTCAATCAACAGGTATGGCAACCCAAATGCAACTCAAGGTTTTATTGCTAGTGGCTAGCAAGGTGAAAATGAGTGGCAGTGAAAAATTAAAGCCAACATGAACACAGGAAACAAAATATTGGGTAAACACATGCAACAATTCCTCCATGCAAATTTGCTTTTTGCTATTAAATTAGAAGAAAACGTGTGCTGCATGTGTAATTTGTCAGTTTTTGCTAATTAAAAAAAAATAGTTTTGAAGCCATTTTCATTGTCATCTGCGTTTAACATTACACGATTTAATTTTTTTTGTTTAGAAGTATTATTAACCAGAGCTTCGCTTTTAGCCCTGGCTAAATCTATATATTACCTTCATTTAATTATGTTTAAAGCCATCATTTTTAAGGCTACAATGTATGTGTGTGGTACAATTGTTGGTTGTTGTGAATTCATATTATGAAGGAATGAATGATAACTTTATTTATACATGGTTAAAAAACATCAGCCTAGCATAGAAAATTAATTAAAAGAGCACCGAAACCAGAGAATACTTTATTAGAGATTTCATTATTGATTATTCAATCAAGGTGATATATACTTCAGCTTACCATGGTGGAAGGGACCCATGTTCTGGTTTGATCAACCTGAACAATGTTGCAGTATTCTTCACCAAGAGTTTGAAATCCTAAAAGGGAAAATGATCAACAATCACTTATGTCTATTGAATTACTAACAATACTGTAAGGTTTGTAAACCTCCTATAAGCAACCACTTACAGTGTAATAATGCAAAGATTTAATGATTGCTTAAATCCAGAGGTGACCAGTGGATTACAATACAAGAGGTTTCAACTACAGTGCTTCAAAAATTTGAGAAGCGGTTGCTTACAAGAGGTGATTATACAAGGAGGATTGAAAGTAACAATACAATATTATTATATTGTTAACAATGACAGAATGGCAGTGACAAACTTATTTTAACAAATGGAATTCATTGAAAACTATTTTATGTAACACCTTCAATGACTTAATATCATGTTACCAATCTTTTATCTAAAGATGAAATTACTGCTTGCTTCAATGTATACTTGAGTGGTTACAAGAAAGAAACAGTAGTCCATTACATGTACCACTGCATGGGCGAAAAAGCTGACAATGGAGATGGCCTACCATTTTCAAAGTGCCTTTCTTTTGTTTTTAAGGATGAAAATGAACCTTTTCTTCCTGCAGTGGCCAATGTAAAACAATTCACACGCCAAGGGGCTGGTAATTTACAATTGTATTACTTGTGAGGGGCGGCCATTTTGAGAAAGCTTGGACGACTTTCAAATCGACCCCCCACTTCATCCTAGTTTTTTGAAAATGACCCCCATAAAGTTGACATATCGCGAAAATGACCCCCGATCCGAATAGTTTAGCTAGAAATTGAGTCGCAGTTCACCACATGCTTAAGATTTACAGTAGTGTTAAAAGATCGGTGTTTTATATTACTCAATTTGCATGAAAAACTTAGCACTATTAACATGTATTTACTCTTACTTGACAAGTTGTATTCTTAACAGCTTTGAACTGAACAGACTAGACAGATGAATCACCGTCGGCTCCAAAAATTATTAGGTGAATTCACTGACCATGTATTTATCTATCTCCCAAAAACCTTAAGTATGGAAATTTGTCCATGTCTGTGTGGTTATTCATTTAAAAAAACATGCTCTAGGGATGTAATGACTGGATCTTGCAGGCTAGTCTTTCGCTGTAGTTTCAGCTTTCTAAAAAGTTAATATAATACCTTACATTGACTTCTTTGCTTATATAACAGGAAAATATTTCTTTATACCACTTCCAATAAAATGATCCCTCAGGTAAAGCTT
Source organism: Porites lutea (assembly GCF_958299795.1). Lineage (NCBI taxonomy): Eukaryota > Metazoa > Cnidaria > Anthozoa > Scleractinia > Poritidae > Porites > Porites lutea. Next base: position 10,843,828 of record NC_133201.1, read on the forward strand.
CCTTTTCTGAAAATGAGCCCCCCAAAACAATCAAGATTCATAGTCACTAAAACATGGAACATGGTGGTTGTAGATGTTTTTGAGGTGGTTGTAGATGGTTGTAGGTGGTTGCTGAATTTTTTGAGGTGGTTGTAGGTGGTTTTAGGTGGTTGTAGATGGTTTTAGGTGGTTTTAGGTGGTTTTAGGTCATTCCATGTTTTAGTAACTACGAATCAAGATTTTGGAAATGACCCCAGAGCAAAATGGCCGGCCCCCCCTCACAGGTAATAAACGACCAGCCCCTAAAAAAGTGCCATGCAAAATTTCTGCTAAAAAGTTTTCATTTGAATGGTACATGTAACATGTAACACTACAAGGTTTTGTTAACAGCCATGTAAGTGTCAAATCATCCTCAGTGGAACTATTGTACTTCGCCTAGGAGGTATTTTGCAGAATGTCAAGCACCACAGGCAGAATACTTAATGACTCTGAAGCGAATCAAGTTTCAGCTCTGTTTCCCAGTATAACTACTCGAAAACGAACCTGATTCACTCAGTTTCCTATTAAAACTCAGAGTCGTCACTCAGTATTGGTGTTCGACATTCTGCAAAATACCCGTGCCGAGAGGAAAAGGCTTAAACAGAAATGATGTCATACCACTTATTGTAGTAAGTCCAAAATAACAGATGTCAGCCAGTAACTCAAGTTCAGCCTTCCACTTTATCCATGAGAACGGACCTTAGAAAAAACATCAAAACTATTAACACTGCAATGACATTCTTCAAGAACATCAAAAACTTATGTAGTGATTTTTTCTTCTTCTTCTTCTTGACTGTAAAAGCACCTCCTAAACTAAGCTATCTTCTTACCATATTATGGTGAAGATATCACCTACTATGAATACTTAAGCCTCTCACTTTGATATGCAACCAGGATGCCATTGGAAGTCCTTTAGACCGAGATTACTTAAAGACCTAAAAGCTTCTTTGCAAACACACAGTCATAAAATTCTTCCTTTTATTTTGATTAAAAAAATAACAAGGAATTAATAATTGTGGTCGCCTAAAAGTAAAATCAATTCTGTTTTATGAGTTGATCTGTTCTAGTATTTTTGTTCACTATTATCATCACCTATATGCACAAAATTAGAGCAGGCCCCACTTGTTCAAAAGCTGGATAGCGCTATCCACATGATAAATCACTATCCAGTTGATGAAATAATTAGGGAAACCTATTGCACTATCCAGCGGATAGAGATTTATCTGGTGGATAGCGCTCTCTCTTTTGCACGACTGGGACCATATTGATAATGATGATCAAGCAATGGTATCAGAAATCAAACACTCTGTGAGCAATCCTCTTAGAGAACTCAATAATAATGATAAAGCTATGTACATCATCTATTCATTGTTTCTTGAACTTTGACAGAAACAAGCAGGCAAGGACGTTTTAACAATATTAAAAAAAATGCTATCTGGGGCGTTCCATTTTTTATCTTTTGATCGGCTTCTTTGAAGAAAAATCCGAACCTCCTATTCTAAAACCCGTCATCCTTAGAGGGGGACGGTTCCTTTCCAGCGCAAGCAAGATTATATTGCTGATCATTTGACTGATTTGTGAGAAAGTCCTGGAAGAGTTTCTTTAGATGCTTATAAAAACTGAGTCCCACTGATATAACTTGTTATCCTCATGACTCCTTTACTATAGCCCTGGAGTAAGTAGTGAATTGCCATTTGTACATCGTTTTACCTTGGAAATTTCGATAAATTTGGCCAATCCCTTCTCTCAAGAAACCAAGATAGTAAACGTCTTTTTGGTTCGATCGAACGAGTTCCGGCTGGCCAGCACGAGCAAACATCTTATGCACTTCTGCAGACTTACGCCTGATGTAAAATTATCTGTAGGAAGAGTCAGTCCTGAAAGAGATCTCATCTAGATAGAAACGTCCGCCATTTTGTGATTACCCAGTGGCCGCGAAAGCCTGGATATCATTCCCATGCTTCATTGCCCGTTCGCGCGCGCGCGCAAAACAGGTTTTTGTTGTTATTTTCATTATCATCAAAATCCGTTGTTATTACCATGGTGCAGAGTGCCCTCAAGCACATTTATTTTTTTCCTTTTTTGATTATCACATTTTATTATTTTCTGTGACTTAGCTTGTCCGGTTTCGCGCGAGCTTCTCTCACGCTACAGCTTGCAGTCAATCAGACACTATACCAGACTAGACTATAAGACTGTATAGGCGGGTATAGACTGACTATACCCGTGAACATGCTAGCACGCGTGGAAACGAAGCTGGATGTGTTTTGCTAGCATGAAAACTTTGAAAAGCTAAGATTCAGAAAACGCAAATGTAGGGAAAGACTTGGAATTGCGGGACGTTATAAAAGAACCCACTTCGACAGGAGACGTAGTCCTCGGACACTGGACAGTGCTTGTGCAGTTAAGTGTGGTTGTCTATTTCAAATTCACCCTGGCACGGGTAGCCCGTTCCAGGCGTCCAGATAGTGGGGAGCGATGCGAAGTAAAAATGAGCGCCTACCCCTCTACTTTTCATCGCTTTCTTTACTTCGCACCGCTCTCCACTATCCTGAACGCTTGGCACAGGCTAGGTACGGGGCATCGTCCTTCCATTTCTTGTAAACTGCAGCTCTCCTTCTCAGAGGCGTCTTTGTGTTGTCAGTAGCCCATTCTGGTGTTATTTGGAGGCTAAGGAGAAAGGAAAAAGGAAGCGCGCGGGACACGTTGCATCCTCATCGACCTCCGCGGGCTTTCTTTTCTTTGATATATTGCGTTTTTTTCTTTTATTTTATTTTTATTGGGATATCCAGTGGGAGCCGAGTCTGCAGAGAAGAGAGGAACTGCATTGGCTTAAGTACCCTAACTATTAAATTGTGGTACCCCTTCAACCCTTTTTGCACTTTGAAGTCAAGGCTAGGCACAATAATTTAAATAATTGTCACCAAGCAAGTAGGGCAGGACAGGCAGTTGGGAGACTAGGGGCAGGCAGATGGAGTGCGGGAGGTGGGACTTCTAAGAGGGTGGGAACTGGGGGAAATTAACCATCAGCGCTTTTATTAAAACATTCAGCAGTCGAAAGACAGCTACAGAGAGGAAGCCAAGGAAAGGCAGTGGAAGCTAGGAGGCTTAGACTCTCATCTACCGACTACCCTTCCCCGACCAAACAAGGACTACTATGACAAGTCAGTTAACCATCATGTGAACCTAGCTTGCACCAAAGATAGCCAAGTCCATCTGCAAAACAGCACCAAAATCCTTGTTCAACACCATGATCAATGGGCCTGTTTAAAAAAGCCATTGTCGATATGGCAATCAGATTGAAGGAAAACTCGAAAGATATTTCCAGTAAATTGTGTCTGTTGGGGGGCCCAGAAGAAAAATATTGGCCCTGTTTAGCAGATATTACTTACCAGGATTTTACTCAGGGCTGTACCAGAGTCTATTTGTGTATATACATGTAGGACAAACCTCTTGGGGTGGCAAGAGAATTTGCTTGCAGTGGGGATTTTATTTATCTAGCCTGCATCACACATGTAATCTTACACCAGTCATTACATTGGCAAATCCTTGGTGTGTACTAAAATCCTGGTACACAGGTGGGGCCCAGAACAAGGAACAAGGATTTTGGCACTTTTTCACAGACAGACTTAACCAGATTAATTTCTGAATGTGACGCAGGCTAGAATGAATAAAACTTGCAGAAGACAACAGCCATTAAATGACTATTTTACAAAAATTAATATTACACAGTGAAGCACTGTCATTTTCAACTGTAATCAACCTTTAATGCTGTAACAAAACAAAAAATAATAATAAAATAAACAATAATTTACACGTACAAACAAGCAATGCAGGAGTCTGCACTTCTAAAATATACAACACAAGTCAAGTTGTTGGCAATGCAAACTGTCTGGTCATTAAAAGTCCCCAAGTCCGCTATAAGCTCAAGTCGTATAACTGCCAGTATTATGGCTACAACACCTATAACCACAGCAGCAAATAGATGTGACCCTTTGGTTGACTGATGAACTCTACTGTACAGCTTAGTCGATTTGAAAGTGTGAAGCTACTTTGATGTCATCATCTTCACAAATTCTGCAAGGAAAAAATGAGAATGCAGGGTTGTTAGCAATGCCAGATTGACCTCTACAAAATTATTCCTGTCAACATTTTCAAAGTACTCTACAAAATCAACATCAACTTGACAAAAATTTCCCTGTCCAATATCTTCCTACAATAGTTACTTGCTGAGCATGAATCTGCCCATGTGTAAATAGCCCCTCTTCTAAGAGGCCAACAGCAGAATTGGCTCCTGGCTTGAAGTGGTTACATGGAAAAAATCTTAATGGATGGCAATCAATGCAGTGGGGCAAGAAAAACAAAGAGATTACATTTACAAAGCTGATACCTTCTTCTTCCAAGGTCCTACAGCATTGTTTGCCATACAGCTAAGTGACTTCTGGGTAACTAACCACCTACCCCTCCCCTGTGTCACAATTTTACCCTTAGTGAAAAGTGAGCATCAATGTTGACTTTGGGAAGGGGTAGGTGATCAGTTACCCAGTTACCTCAATCTAGTTTTTGCACCATGTGACCGTTTCATGCAAAGTACAACAATAACAGCTGAACAGCAACAAAAAAACAACAACAACAACATAACAATTCATTGACAGTCACAGTTGTTCTCCAATTATGGAAATAGTCTTACCCTCATAATTGACTTGTCCATCACCATCAACATCAGCTTCTCTGATCATCTCATCTACTTCTTCATCTGTAAGTTTCTCACCCAGGTTAGTCATAACATGTCGCAACTCAGCAGCGCTGATGAAGCCATTACCGTCCTTGTCAAACACACGGAAAGCTTCCTTGATTTCCTCTTCAGAATCTGTGTCTTTCATTTTACGTGCCATCATGGTCAGAAACTCTGGAAAGTCAATTGTGCCATTGCCTAATACAAGAAGAAGTCAGTTCCAACATGTAACTTGTGTAAACAATGTATTTTAGGGTTGCAAAAACCTGGCTGAGAAACAGGTAGGGACATCTATTACTTCAGAATATTATCAAGTGGGTCCCAGATGGATAACACTATCCACTCCTTAAATCTTTATCCAGTGGATAATCCAATATTGGTTTCCTAAATGCTTATTCACTGGATACACCTAATTGCGATAACGTTGTCATAGAAAAAAGCAAAAAGCAAAAAGCAGAAAACCAAATTGGAATTAATTAGACATGTGATTTACATTTGCGTATTTTAATAATTTAACAATTACTTAAGAAGTCATTCACAATAACAAGAAATAATTCTGTAATTCCGCGCTGTAAGATTCCGCACATGAAACACTGATGTGTGTAACAAAAGGGTCCTGACAAACGAGGCTTGGTTTGTGGCGCGGGAGAGGAACTGGCGGAGGAACGCCTCACCCTCTCCGCGATGGAAAGTCCTGCCTACACCCCTGATTTGTTGCTTGAAAATTGTGATCTGATAGTGTTGTACACTACAAACCATATACAGACTGGCTTTTCTATTTAGCATTAAACGAAGAGACGCATCGCGTTCCTGGAATTTACCCCAGGCTATATTTATTGAAAAAAAATGGAGCCATTTTTTCTTCAGTAGTTATCCGATGTACGTTTGTAATTAGAGTACCTTTGAAATCCGCTAGATGAATCAGCCTCGAATTGCATTAGAATGACACCAAGAAACTGATGCAAATGATTTGGCTTTCATATTACGTGATTAATATTCAGCTATAAGCGTGTGTGTTGTGAATGTTGCAAGCAATGATAATTTACTGCTAATTAATTCCTATTTGGCTTTTTGCTTTTTTCTATGACAACCTTATTGCAATTAGGTGTAGTGATTCACTTTTATCTGACTCCAATAATGCCTTGTGATGCTATCTACAAGATAAACCATGACCCACTAGATGATAAAACTCGTTTCCCTAATTCTTATCCCAAGGAATCCACTGGATAGCACTGTTTTATTATGAAGGAAAATGCCTGGACATGCACTCATTTTCTAATAATGCACTCACCATCAGCATCAACCTCGTTGATCATATCCTGAAGTTCTGCTTCTGTTGGATTCTGTCCAAGAGATCGCATCACCGTACCCAACTCTTTTGTGGTGATCGTACCATCCCCATCCTTGTCAAATAGAGAGAATGCCTCTTTGAATTCTGCAAAAGGAAATCACACATTCTAGTGCTTATGAGGGTTATTTACAGCCTGTAAGTGAGGGCAATTTTTTTCCAAAACATTTCCTCCTGTCCATGTCATTTTAAAACAAAACAAAGGAAGCAAAGAAAATGTACAGTATCAAAACTATGTCCAAGCTGCAACCATTTTAGTCACCACACAACCTATTTTGGCAGTGATGAAACCGAGCAATAACTTTTTTTAAGTGTTTCTTACAACTGTAAGTTGCATCTCCTGAAATTTGGCCACAATAGCTTGGCAGCCACTTTGACTGTTAATATTTGAAACTTTTTTGTAATTGAATGAGGTGACTATTTATTTTTTATTTTAAACTACTACGTGAGAAATTTCGGCAATTTGATTGGCTTAGAGCAGTGGTATTTCAGCTTAACTTGAAATACCTACATGTGAAAAATACAAACCTTTGCAGGTAGTAGTATAAACAACTAATAGCATGATTTGTTCGTGATATTTGAGATAAATAACACTCGTGATATTTTAAAATTGTCTCAAATTTTACTCACCTAACAGCTCGTGAAATTACGTACAACAGTTTCGAAATATCACTCATGGTATTTACGCCGAATATCACTACAAATCATGCTATTGCCTATACATATTTTTTCCATTCTGGCAACCATAATAGGCGACTTTGAAGAAAGGTCACCTTTTAAAGGGGTAAAAAGGAGTAAAGAAAAAATATGGGGTGGGCTATCCATAAGGTGGGCCTTGGCCTTCCCCTTTTTTTGTCCTTACCTCTCCCCTTTTGGTGCACTTTTGCTGTATTAATTGCACATGAGAATAGTTCCACCCCAGAATGCACACCAAACCATCAAGGGGAGAAGATTAGGAAAGTGCTGTAGCACATTATATGTACTCACCAGCAATCTGTTCCTCTGTCAGTTGATCAGCCTGTAAAAACAAATCATTGAGACTGTTTTGGGTATTGTGCAAATGTTAACTCCTTGTTTATGATACAATCTACAGTTAAAAACCACTGACTATTGAGGAATGACTTTTCATTAGAGTGAATTCATTTTACCCACTTTGTAAATGCTAATGACGTGCACAAAGTTGTAATAACTGGCTTGCTTGTGCACGAGCAATTCATGTTGGAATGTACTAGACTTAGCATACATGTATACCGGTAAGAATCATAGTTACACACAGCCTGAACTTCTATACTAGTCAATCTTGTTTTCTCTAGTCAAACTGGCTTTTTGTGTGCTAACGTTTGTTTATTAATAAACCAATGTTCACAACAGAGCCTGCTGTACCAGCCGCACAGTTCAAAAATGTATTCTAGCAACATGCAAAGCATGCTCAACAAAGATCTTAATCGATTCATGCAGAGTCTTTCTCCAGGACGCCAAAATTGAAGAAACAATTAATTGATTATAAGTGATCTACTGTTTGATGAGCATGTTCAAATCTGTTGTTTTACTGAAAGGCAGTAATCTTGAAATCATCCCAGAAGCACAAGGGCCAATCAAAGAGCTTACATGTACTATTAAACAAAAACCCCGTGCTCACTTTTCAAGGAGTGTCAAAATGGAGAACTTGGTCAACCTACGATGTACGGAATAAATATGAAGCTTGTCAAAGAATCTTTTAAGAACTGATTTTATGTCGCTGTCCCTATTATTACTCAGGCTTCATACAAACACTGTTGAAAATCATGGTTAGAGTACCCCTGGTCTTCCCAATGTGCTAGGGAGAACACTGTGTTATTTAAGTAAAAACAACAACTTTATTTTATCAAAATACTACGAAAATAAAACAAGACACTGACATCGTCAAACTAAACATCTCTAAACTTCAACAAGCCGTTATTCCGCGGACAATTCCATAAAAACACTCAAACAACTCGACTTAAAATTCGCTTTTTATACATTGCATAAACAAAAATCGTTCTCTGCGTCAGGTGATGTCAAAAATAGTCATCCTATTTGGTGTACTGCACTGGGAACATCGACATTGTGTCAATTGAAGGTTTTTTTTAACTTCAAAAAAGAAAGGTTTATCACAGCACACAGTGGACAGTTAGTAAAGTATCCGCATTAGCGAAGGTTGACTTTATATGAGAATGTGTTCATTATTGGGCAAGAAAAAAGTGTCTATTGTCCACATCAACGGGTGTCCGTATTAAGCAGATTGAATTGAAAGAAAATGTAAGGGCTTTCTCTGGGAACAAAGAAAACTGTCCATAATAATTGGGTGTCCTTAAAGTGGGGTTCAACTGTCCTTGTATCAGTGTCCTCTATGATGAAAATTGCTCCATTTTTGATCCACGCACACACACCTCTCCCAACCCCAGAGATGACTGGAATAACAACCAACAAGTTTTTTTGTTGGTGTCTTTTGAAAAATGAAATCTAAAGTGTTTACTTTTTGTTTTCTTTGGCTTCTTTGAACAAAAAAAAACGTCCGAAGGCGACAATGCTGGTGCCCACCTGGATGGCCACCAACATGGCGGAAGGAAACCAACACGTTTTGGTACAAAGCGTGAATTTAATCCTCGAGGCACTTATAAACATTAAAGTAATACTTTTTCTAATACATGAACTGTTTAGATAGCAAAATTCCCTGAAATCCATCACTTTTCTAACCTACAAGACAGCTCTCTCGGCCATCATGAAAATGCCTCGTCACACAATAGCTTAGAAATTCAAGCATACTCTATCACAAAACAAAGAACCCTTTTGAAGCGAAAATTTGTATCAAAATTAGTTTTCAGCTGCCCTAATACATCATCAAAGTAAAATCTCAGCGGGATGGATAGTTTTGTAGTTTGAATTTTAGTGACGTCACGTGAAAACCAACAATATGTCTAGATAATCATAACACTGCATTTAATAGGCTTATCAAAGGAGTGGGAAAGGTGCCCTACAAAAGTGAATAGAGAGACCAGTCACTAAACTGTTCTAACTACCTTACATAAATTTATCCGAATTATGCTTTTTTCAATCAAACTTTTTAATCTGAACCTTCCAGAACGTTCAAACACTAAAAACAACCATGACTCATCATCACGCGAGCTTGAAGTTACAAGTGAAAGAAATATTTCACAATTAACATGAAGGCTAGACTGCGCCCTGCAGATTCGCAAAGGCGGAAAATCTACAATGCTTCACAATGGCTATGTTTTGTTTCCTTTATCATGATTTGGTACTCTTCATTCTTCCTACACGTGACCTTGGAAAGACCTCGTGCGGTGCCGTGATTAGAGATTCTACATTTCGGACCGGAGTTGTATGGACATATTAAAGCAAAATATGTACGTAGCAGCAAGGAAAAATCCCAAAATTCTACTGGGTGAAGCGATCCGTCTCTCCCTTAGTTTCATAAAACCATAGCGCTTATATCCAAGTTGCTTAAATTTAAGTTTTATTGAAATAAACATAGAGAAACTGTCCCAGAACAATATAAAGACTTGAGCCTAAAGTGCACACCCAGCTGGGAGATTCGAAGCCCCGAAACTTTTTGATCAGATCAAGGCCACGCCGGCTTCCTAGCATAAATTACAGGCATTTGCTAAATCTGATATCAGACTGAAAAAAAGAACTTTACGTACCATTTTTCGCAGGCAATTCTGGACAGATAAAAATTCCCCTCGCTCACAATTCAGGTGCAAAGGAAATGTTCAATGCCGATATTTTTTGGGCACGTAGCGCCAAATTAAAACGGTATTTGATTGGCTCGTTCAAATGACTTTTTCATTCCAAATTTGGAATGCGATAGATCATGGTGCGTCGCCTGCGGCCTTGACCTGTTCACGGCCCCAGATTTATCGAGTATTTATGATCTTTCATGTCCAAAAACACAAAACATTACATATAGAGAAAAAATGCACTCAAGAATTGTGGTACGTAAATCGTTTGAACGAAAATTAATCAAAATTAGGTCGCAGCAATCGACAAGCAACAATCTGCCGCATGTGACGTCACAGTGCGTCAACTCACAGCAAGCGTCACCAATGTGCTACGTCAGACTGCGTCGAATTTATAATGAGTTCGAATATTGGAAATGCATGCTGGACTGGACTTGCTAGCTATATACGAAAATATAGTCTCCTTCGCAGCCGTTATTAGGGTCACTAACGAAAATGTAGCTCTGGTACGCCCCATCTTGAACTTTCCTTTGCATTACTTGCATTTGTCTATGAAATCGTCTGTCCAAATTTCATGTTGAAACAACTTTATTTAGCGTTGAACACGGTTTTTGCAGAGTGAAAGCATGAAGGAAGTCGCGCGTCAGTTTTTTGCATTGCAACGTGGGCTCGACTTCAAAAAACGTGTTCAAAAACTTGAAAAAACTACCACCTTTCTTCATAAGACGAGTTACCGTTCTTGTTAGACACAAATTAAGTAACATTTTCTGCATCTCGTTTCATACTCTGACCATTCCAATAAAAATGCTCTCGATAGTTTCGATATACAAAATCCGCCATCCTTAGTCCACATCCAACTTTCTGGAAAGTCAACAAATCAAACGACGCATCCTTTCGCAGTCGCCGCAGTCGACGCAGTCGACGCACCAGACGCATTTGCCGCATTGATGCACATCGGTGAACACTGACGCAGTGTGACGTAACATGCAGCAGTTGAATTTTTAACCCGGAAGAACAAGTGTCTGTGTAGATTTATTTGGTTGTAATGTCTTGAAGCATATGTTTACCGAAGCTTAAGTAAACTGGTTATTGCTTGCTTTTATTTAACACAAATATTGGTCGAAGTGTATAATTTTCAGGAGAATATTCAGGAAAATTTCTTGCCAATAATTACGGCGTCCCGCGACGCACTTTCGTCCTTGGCATTCCAAATTTGGAATGACCTTTTTCTAAATCAGCCAATCAAACGGGGTTTAATTTCGGGAGAAATTTCAAGATATTTCAAACATAATAATCAATTTATAAAGTTTTTCGAAAGTCAGAATAGGACATCAGTCGAAAAATGGTAAGATTTTGTTTGATACTTACTTAACTAGCGAACAAAAATTCTGTAAAACTGTGGTAAAGTTGATAGGCCGTTGATAGGTACACTGGTCAGCGCCATTTTGCCTCACACAACTCAACTCCACGCGCGCACGAAAATACAGTTGACATTTAAAAAAAAATCTTCACCGTTTTCCTCGCTTGTCTGTGGGTTGAGTTTTATGATCGTAATATTAACCGTAACTAACCTAAGCATTTTTTTACACTGATGATATCAGCCTTTGGTATGTTGTCGTGATGAGAGTTTGCAAATTTCACTCGCATTCTACGAAGCTGAGCACGTTAAAGTATTTGTTTCCATGGTCACGAGGGAATACACCTTCTCCATTGAAACAAAACCCTGGCACTGAAGCAGTGTTCTTTGTGAGACGTTGAACGTATTCGATATTTTGTCTGCTACTGGATCGTACCAGACATACCCTCACAAACAAGTGGCAAAAAAAGATCTTTGTAATCTTAGTTTTTCTGCATATATAGTGCCTAAAGGTTCTATGATCTGCAACAGGAAACTTTTCCAACCATAAACTTTACCAGCTTCGTATATCAGTTAATTCTGGGCATTTGATACTAGTAAAACTCTGTTCAGGCGAAAAATTAACAATAAACAAAGCCCGTTAGGTGGGGCAATTACTGATTTTTCCGTGTCATTGCTCACATCCACATATTTTAGATACATCTGGGCGCAATTATTTCTTGGCAATTATGAAGGTTGCCCATCAAAGCATTTCTTCTGTGGTTGAATTTCCATAAACATCATTTTACAGCCTTTATTAAAAGTCTGGAGGGAAAATGAGTGAGAAAAAAACAATCCTAAGGCCTGAAACTGAACTTGTTTTTTAAAGTTTTGAAACGCCCTTACAAAGTGATTTTTAAGTTCATCCTGATTCCCACTGCCATGAGAGAAATAATGGCGAAGGTTTGGTTTACAGTCGCACCTCCATTAACGACAACATTAACCTCTCTACAATGGCAACCTTATATAGCTTTCACAGCTTAAGCTTGTTTAAATATACTTTGATTGACATCTACATCGTACAGGACTTAAAGTAGGGGTGGCGAATGGTAGCTCGAAAAACGTGGGTCTTGGAAAATTTTGGGCAGGATCTCAAAATTTCGGAAGCATTTTTGACAAGTCTCGAAATCTCGTTTTTGCATGGTTTGTTTTTACTTTTTTTGAGTCTCAAAAGTTTTTACCAAAGAGTCTCGGGCTCGGATTTCTAACTAGGGTCTCGGCGAGTCTTGGATTTTACCATTCGCCACCCCTTAAAGTTAATGGCCTTCAAGTCATGAATAGTTGCGTACCTCCAACTCAGTTTATTGTAAGCTACTTTCCCCCTAAGTCACTGAATTTGAGATGCTAAGGCTTTTATTTTTTAACGCTTACAGGCCGACCAATTAACAGAGGAGCAAATTGCTGGTAGGTGTTATCAGACCTGCATTAATAATTAATGAATCAATTCTTGGTTTTTATAAGACATCACCAAAATTGAAACTATAATTAATTATCAAGCCTCCTGAGTTTCACAAATGTTTGTTCACAAAACGTGGTAGTGTCTGAGGTCAGATCAATGTGCTGAAACAAAAAAAATATATCCTCTTGTAGAATTCAAAGAAGCATTCTCACTTTTTGACAAAGATGGAGATGGTACAATCACCACAAAAGAGTTAGGTACAGTGATGAGATCTCTTGGACAGAATCCAACCGAAGCAGAACTTCAGGATATGATCAACGAGGTTGACGCTGATGGTGAGTTATTTATGAATGATGAATATATTGAATAACTACCTTAAGGACCTGATACCCAGGACCACATACCTTGATGTGACAATAGACATAAAACCAAAAGAAAGCCCCAGCTGTTTAAATTCCTCACCTACTGAATTATTGTATTATTTTATCTGGCAACTTGAAATCTTAATGCCAGCCTTGGTGTACATGTACAGTAAACTTTCCATTATAAGCCCCCACCTCCCTCATTAAAGGCCCATCCACCTGTAAACAGAAAAAATACAACCAGTTATACCCCCTCCCCCGAAATATAAGCCCCCCTCTATCTTGTATTAAATTGATTAGACTTTTTGTAAGGTTTTAAAAAGCAATCAAATTCAAAAAGTATTTGGATCAGCACTGCTATGTAGCTTGTTTTGAAACACTTTTCAGTCTGGTTGTAAGCCCTCCTAAAACCCCATACAAAGGTTATATTTATAAGCCCTAGGGCTTGTAATCCAGGGTTCTCAATAAGAGTCAGCCGCTGGTGAAATTCCCGGGCTATTTAACGTGAACTCACTGTGTACATATACTTTTCTTTGGAAATTACCAACAAAAAAGCCAAAATTTCATGATGCCTGTGTTCTGTTCAAACACTCTATTTTTGCTCCAGAATGCTGGAAATAAAATGCACACAGATTCAACCCTCTAAATTGCGACCATTTTGGTCGCCATGGCTCCTAAAATTTTGGAGCTGGCATCTTGATTTGTAAAAAAGTCTCCCTAAACTAAAAGAGTTTGTTGCCAAATGGCGACCGAGCAAAAAATTTAACTTGGAAGGTTGAGATTTCAAATGTTTTCCCTAGACCCCCTAGTAACTTGTGCTTTTGACGCTTGCAAGTCGCATCTGTGGCACATATTTTTTGTCCTTCTCCACCTACTCCAAAGCTTTTTTTTGCCTGTACCTACCTTATTGAAAACCCTGTACAACTGTAATCAGAAAAAACTGACGTTTCGATAGCCTCTGCAGTAAGGAGAAGTTTTTCTGTCTGGTTTTAAAAGAAGTGAAACCTAGCTGTGCATACCACCTGATGAACATTGCATAGTTCTAATCAAATCACAGTGTAACATTAGAATACTAGCACCAGAGAAGGGGTCTGAAGTGACCATGTTAAAATAGACAGTCTCATCTCTTGTATGGGACGCGACTCACAGTATATCTTCAATTTAGTCTTGCTTTGGCTTTGTTATTAGGAAATGGAACAATAGATTTTCCCGAGTTTCTCACCATGATGGCGCGAAAAATGAAAGACACCGACAGTGAGGAGGAAATAAAAGAAGCCTTTCGAGTTTTTGACAAGGATGGCAATGGCTTCATCAGTGCTGCTGAGTTACGACATGTTATGACTAACCTGGGAGAGAAACTTACAGACGAAGAAGTTGATGAGATGATCAGAGAAGCTGACATTGACGGTGATGGACAAGTCAATTATGAAGGTGAGGGCATGTACTATAAAGTAATAACTCCATCCCTTCCCCTTTGTGGTTTAGTTTTCTCAAGCCTTGTTGCCACAGTTTCTCACCGCAACACAATAACATTCCACTGGTGTTCCTGGTTTTGTTTCATAGTAAGACATTGGCCCGTATGCCCCATCCATCCTTCCTTTTCCATTCGCAGCAAAATCAAAAACCCCAGCTTTTTTTAAGGGAGTAGGCAATACACCTCTTTTAGCTTGGGTATTTTAAGGGGAATTGTAAACTAGTTTAAGGACTTTTCATCAAGTTTCTTGTTGCTGTTTTTGTCTTGTTTTGTTGTTGTTATTTCTTTTTTGTCTACATTACTATTCCCCCCTCCTTTCTTAATCTCTGCATGCCCAAACATTTGTGAAAACATTTACAGGTAGCAGACATACATGTAACCAGGTGAAAACGGTGGTGCTGGTTTTTGTTTTATGCATCTCACCTCACTACCATTTGTCACCCCTGCATGGTTCGCAAGAAACGTCACTGCCCTTTTGAGAAAATAGCCGACTCCCACAGGCTATTGTAGATGGCTACACAAAACAAACCATTTGTAATATGCTTTCTTTTATTTTCTCCAGAATTTGTCAAGATGATGACCAGCAAATAATTTCATATGGCAGCCAACCACTTGGTGTATAAATATATTTGATATTACAGCAAGATCACCTGATGAAGGAGTATGTGCATCATTACTTACCAAAATCTCAGTACATTTTCACTGTTGGGTTTCAATGCTATCGTGACTGGCACTCGCAAAAGATCTATACAATGTTCTGTCAGGATAAAAACTTGGAACATAATATTTGTGCACCACTCACAATGATATGTTGTGTAAATTTAGTCTTTATCGAGAGCACTGTTAACTTGTTTAAACAATTCAATGTAATTTATTTCATCATTAAAGTAAAAAAAAACCAGAACCTAGTTGGTGTTGTTTAGTTCATACCTTAGTCCCAGAGGTTTTTCTTGATATTTTTCTTTGCAAGAGAGAGAAAGAGAGAGAGTAGCAAAGAAAATTTTCAAGAAAAACCTCTGGGACCAGGGTATTTAGTTCCCAGCTATTACCAAATTTATTTAGTATTCACTGGAAAGAGTAGTCTGAAGTGCCAGCTATTTGTCCCCTAGAAAAGGGGGTTGGGCCAAGGAGAGGTCTACTGAAAGAGCACCTCCCCTAAATGAGTGTATGTCACACAAAGAGCAAACATTGTTACATACCAAAAGTAAAGCAAGTGATCCAATTGGTCAATAGTCTTGCTCAGTTACCCATTACATTTTACCCATGGGTGACTACTAGGTATTGCTTGCTCAAATCAGTGTGAGCTTTTTGTGATATTTTGATTTTGTTCATAGTTTACAGAGCATTTTATCGAGAAAGTTAACAAGTCATTTAAACACATAAAAAATGAAAAAGGATTTTACATTGAGACCAAAAACTACTTATTCAGCAAATATTTTTTTCGAACATTTTTCGTAATAGACTGCTATGCAGAAGATGATTTGTACACCCCATAGCGTGCACAGATAACAACACCTGAGACATTCCCTCACAATCTATCTGTAAGCAAGCGGCTCAGCATGTACTAGTTATGGTTGCACGCTGAGGGTTGCTGCAATGCACAAAAGAAGCACATTGCCTTGTGCGACTCAAGCTTCTTGCACTTGGAAGAATTGCTGAGCAACCTCTCACGTGCAACCATAACTCGATCATTCACCTTAAGCCAAAGAGGTAAAGTGGGAAACGAGAAAGCAGAAAGCACATTGCACAAATAGAAAGTGCGAGGGAAGGTCAATACAAGGGGGCGGGAACCGGGGTTAACGAGTACGTGTAATGAGAAGCTTACACTTCCCCTCTTACCCCGTTTGTACACAGGTTACTCAAGCTCAGAGATTACGTTACAGTATTACAGTAGGAATCCTGTAAAATTGCAATGTTTGTTACGATTCCTAATTTTTTAGGAATTACCAAATGCTTACTCTGCAGTTAATGCTAGAAGCTCAATCGAAGTTTCGTAAAATCTGCTCAAATTCTCACTCCACACAAACAACTTAATTTTAACGGTTTTGTACTGTGGTATCATGATATCACTGAGCCTGGGGTACCTTGGGTTTGTAGTGTAATGGTCATACAACTAGTCTGCGTAGCAGGCACCGGTTATCTGTTTATTTATTTACTAATTTTTTTATTAATTTTTTTATTAGTCCACTTTACCCCTTTTGCTTGTCATGCGCGTAGTCTAAATTTTTCCCGCTGCCTTAAACCTGCACCTGCTATGCATAATACGCAAAAAACGAGCCTTCTCTAGTTGAGATCCACTTTTGAAGTAAGTCAAGCAATCAAACGACGCATCCCTTTGCTGTCTCTTCAGTAAACGCACCAGACGCATTTGCCGCATTGATGCGCAGCAGTGAACTGACGCAGTGTGACGTAATATGCGGCAGTTGAATTAACCCTGCCCAAGATTTTACTCGGGAAGAAGGAGTATGTAAGTAGACTTATTTGCTGGTGACACCTTGCGATGATTTGTTTGTAAACGATTAAGTAATCTGGTTATTAATTGAATTTATTCAGGTGTATCATCGTCCGGAATAATTTCAGCGAGATGCCGTACGCATCAACATAGAGCAAAAGCACAGCAGTCCTTCGACGCACTTTCCTCCTTGACATTCCAAATTTGGAATGACTTAATTTCAAAATCCACCAATTATAGACGTTGTTATTTTGAGAGAAATTGGAAGTTTCAAATATATAACCAAGAGTTTCTCAACTTTTTTAAAAAGTTAGAATACGACATCAGACGAAACATGGTAAGATTTTGTTTGGTACTTTCCTCACAGCCCCGTACACTAAGTACTATGCCGGTGATTACATGTCTCGGTTCTACGATTTTAGTATATTTGTGTGAATTGTACGAGATTGCTGCTTGCAAAAACAGAACATGTATGTTGTTGTGGAGAAACGTAACCTTGCCTTTCGTTTGTTGTTTGATACTGATTTTAGTAGTTCTCGGAAATTCTGAGAATCGCGGTCGTAAGTGATACCTTTGCTGATCTTTGCTCAACGTAATGGCCTTCTAGTCAATAGTTTTTATAGCGTAGAGACAGTTTAAATTGCAAGCTAGTAACTGAATTTTAGCGGTTGCATTTTTTTTCTTTTTTACAACTTACAGACTGATCAATTAACAGAGGAGCAGATTGCTGGTAGGTTTTTTTTAGGGACAGCATTGAATTAATTTGAAAGACTTAGCATTGAAACTTTGAACTGAAGACTTTGTCAAGTTTTCGCTCTCTTGCGTTAGTCAGACAGTCAGTAACTGCCGGTATACTATTGAGGTCATAGTCACTGGATGTCGCCATGGCCAGCACTCCAAATTAATTTAACTTATTCAACTATATATTTTAAAAGTCTGATATTTTTCGTCTTTATTTTTGCACAATTTTACATAAATTTCCGGACACTTTTGTGGTATGGAAGGGTCAATAAGCTATGTAATTGTCAACAACTTTTTAAAGAGATTTCGCTTAGCTAGTCATGGTAATAATACCCTGTGGAAAACTTAGCTTGTTTCAGGGAATACTTTGGTACAATCAATCTGACTGTATAAAAAGAGGTTGTCCACTAATTGACTTCCTGAAATCAAAATATTGTCTTAAATACTTTGAATTAATTTCCTCTTTTAGAATTCAAGGAAGCTTTTTCTTTATTTGACAAGGATGGAGATGGTACGATCACCCCTAAAGAGCTGGGTACAGTGATGAGATCTCTTGGACAGAACCCGACGGAAGCAGAACTTCAGGATATGATCAATGAAGTTTACACCGATGGTGAGTTAGTGTTGGTGATTTTTAGTGATATTTGGCATAAATACCACGAGTGATATTTCGAAATTGTTATACGTAATTTCACGAGCCGTTAGGTTAGTTAGTAAAAGTAGTAGCCTAATTTTTAGTGATATTTGGCACAAATACCACGAGTGATATTTCGAAATTGTTATAAATAATTTCACCGGCCGTTAGGCGAGGAAATGTGAGACAATTTTGAGATCACGAGTGGTATTTATGCCAAATATCACGTACAAATCATGCTATTAGAGACCTTAAGATTGAGGTTTTTCGGCATTTCCTGCGAACCGCTAACGTCTAGAAGTCACGTGACCAGGGCATTGCTGTCAGGTTTGCGGTGTGAGGTTCACGTTTGTACGGCTAGACCACGCTCCAGAGGTAAGTGATTTACCGCAAGGCTTTTTGCACCCCAAAACATCACAATCCCACGTTTGAGAAGAAATACGACTTTTTAGAACTCTTTTGCTAATTGATTATCCAATTCTTTAAAAAAACGAAATTTTGAAGACAAATTTTCAGCTAAAATAGAAGCAAGTGGATACAGCAAACATGGCAGCCGCGAGCTACTAGCCGCGAATCTTAAGTCCCAAATATGGGCAGACGGGTGACGTGAAACCGTTAACCGCAAACCACAGTTTGTCGTTTGCCGTAAAATGACCAAACCTCGATCTTAAGGTCTCTATTATTTGTTTATACTACTACCCGCTAAAGGTTTGTAATTTTAACATGTAGGTATTTCAAATTAAGCTGATATACCATGCTCTAAGCCAATCAAATCGCAGAAATTTCTCATGTACTAGTATAAATGAATTAACAGTATGGTCAATCTCTCAGTCTCTGCGAAAACGGACCGGGACCAGCACTAAGCCTCCGTCTTAGAGAGAGATGTCCGTCTTATAGAAATCAAATAAAGGGACGAGTAATGAAAGGCAGGTACCAACTATAGGTGTCCGTTTTACAGAGGTGTCCGTCTTATAAAGGTGTGGTCACTGCACCGTCATATCTCTCTAAGATGAACTCTTTTATAAGACCCACACCTCTGTAAAGGGGACACCTTAATTTGGTCCGTGCCTTTGCTCCATTGCTCCTCCCTTTATTTGACTCTCTATAAGACGGACATCTCTTTCTATGTGTCCGTGCGTCTTAGAAAGGGTCAACTAAAAGGAGAAAGGAAGGCAGGGAACAACTCTAGCTGTCCGTTTTAGCAAGGTGTCCATTAAGAGTGTGGTGAATGTAAACAGTCCAACCTCCACTAACGGCAGCCTCTCCACAACGGCCACTTTTTTGCCCCGGCGGACATTCCGCATACATTGACTCATGTTTAAATCTCTCTACAACGGCAAAGGCCACTAAAGCGGGTCCACAAAATA
This sequence comes from Porites lutea, assembly GCF_958299795.1. Classification (NCBI taxonomy): domain Eukaryota; kingdom Metazoa; phylum Cnidaria; class Anthozoa; order Scleractinia; family Poritidae; genus Porites; species Porites lutea. The sequence continues at coordinate 10,863,470 of NC_133201.1, forward strand.
ACCTCTCGAAAATGGCAATTTTTTCAGCTGACTGATGAAAAAGTCAAGAATGGTTGCGAAATTTGTTCCGTATGGCGCGTTGATGATTAATCGCGGCTATCGCATTTTGATTGTGTTCCATTTTTACTGCTGCAGTAAGCATTAATTGTCCATCGGATCCACGATAGTATGGGATACAGTAAGCATGAACTGATCACAACATGTTACGTTGTATTTCCTCAAAAAAATTCTCATATTTATTAACCTCTACCTCCCCATAACGGACACCCTCTCCACAATGGCCATTTTCTGTTCCCAAGGTTTGGAGAGATTCGACTGTATTAAGATTACGGAGATCGACCTCAGTCTCTCTCTAGCTCTCCGTTAGTAAGTTGGTGACGATGTCTGATTCTCTCCTGCAAACCCTGCCGAGGCAGCATTACGCATTAAAATGGGAGTGGCATCTCCTGTGCAGAACACAAAACAATGCCCTCAATACAGCTTTGTGCTAAATTTAATTTTATATTTGCGTAATCAGGAAATGGGAAAATTGACTTCCCTGAGTTCCTTACTATGATGGCACGAAAAATGAAAGACTATGACGGCGAGATGGAAATACAAGAGATCTTTCGAGTTTTTGATAAGGATGGCAATGGCTTCATCAGTGCTGCTGAGTTGCGACTAGTCATGAGTAACCTAGGAGAGAAACTTACGGATGAAGAAGTAGATGAGATGATTAGAAAAGTTGACATTAATGGTGATGGACAAGTCAATTATGAAGGTGAGAGCATCCACGGTAAAATAGTTTCTGCCACGCCCCTAACACCCCAAGTTCACTCAACAATAAATGGCTCGGTAGCTCATGATCATCAGCATGTTATCATCAGCGGTCAGGCAATTGGAGGGTCTGAATTTAAACCTTTGGCCAGACAATACTACTATCCACAACTGGTAATATCTCATCAATCGACAAATAACTAGTACTGTCTAAATAATCTTTGGTTTTCTTCTTAAACGATATGATAAAGACAAAGGAAAAGAAGTTTGAAAGTTCTTCTTTCTCTCTACTAACGTCATGATGGCTATGTGATTGAGATCTACTCTCACTTAAACTCTTTTTTTCTGAAAGTAGACTACGAGCAGCTGCTTCTTTTTCTTTAACCCTTTAAGTCCCATTATCCAGATACAAATTCTTCAAAAAAAAACCCTCCTAAAAAATTCATTTTCCCTTAGTTTTGGGTGATCATTTTAATAGTTTTTATAAACTTTTCTCTTGATTATGTATTGATATTGCAAGGGAAAAAATGTTGTTGGTCACTCTTCGAACTTTTATAGCATGGAGCCCAAAAGTTTAACTTATTCACATTCTTTCGTGCACTGATTTAATCCAATCAGAAGCCAGCTGGAAACTGTCCTCGATCTCTGATTGGTTAATGTCTGTATGAAAGAATGTGAATTAAGTAAAGGAGGTCACACTTTTGGGCTCCTTGCTGTATCCTCCGTGAGAGTAGAGAGAGTGAAACAAGTTAGCGCGCCACAAACATCAGCTTCTCGCGTGAGAACAGGCATCTCGTGAGAAAGGAGTACTTCACTCGCTCCACTTTACCTGTGGGAAAAAAGTGTAAAGAAATTTTACATAAATTTCCGGACACTTTTGTGGTATGGAAGGGTCAATAAGCTATGTAATTGTCAACAACTCTTTAAAGAGATTTCGCTTAGCTAGTCATGGTAATAATACCCTGTGGAAAACTTAGCTTGTTTCAGGGAATACTTTGGTACAATCAATCTGACTGTATAAAAAGAGGTTGTCCACTAATTGACTTCCTGAAATCAAAATATTGTCTTAAATACTTTGAATTAATTTCCTCTTTTAGAATTCAAGGAAGCTTTTTCTTTATTTGACAAGGATGGAGATGGTACGATCACCCCTAAAGAGCTGGGTACAGTGATGAGATCTCTTGGACAGAACCCGACGGAAGCAGAACTTCAGGATATGATCAATGAAGTTGACACCGATGGTGAGTTAGTGTTGGTGATTTTTAGTGATATTTGGCATAAATACCACGAGTGATATTTCGAAATTGTTATACGTAATTTCACGAGCCGTTAGGTTAGTTAGTAAAAGTAGTAGCCTAATATTTTTTTTTTTTTTTTTTTTTTTGATGTTCTGTCTAATTACTTCTCACCAGAATCTCGCGCTATACCGTCTCAATGCTGCGTGTCAACTTCATTGTGATTTGCGCTTCCGACAGTACAACTTTTAATTTTTGTGCCAGGATAAAAAGTTGCATTGTAATCTGCGTAACTCATAATATGCTTTGTATTTTAAGTCCTTATGGAAAAGCTCTTTTACGCTTGTTCAATAAATCAATGTAACTTATTTCATCACCAAATGATCGGTGTCGTGTCAATAAGATTAGTCCGAAGCAATGATCGAATTATTTGATGGACTTGACGATACCTTCCGGGACATTCTAATTCAATGGATGCGCGCACCGACACATCACAGGGAGATTTGCAATCACAATGCGCTGTGAAAGAGAAAATACTTATTAATAATTCTCGGAAGTACAAACAGGGGTGGATGCCGCCTCCCCCCCAACCCCCCCCCCCCCCCCCCCGCTCCCCTCCTCTTTGAATTTTTTCTGAGTTTTACCCTGATGACATTTATCAAATTGGAGGCTCGGCGACTTAGTTTTCCCGCTCTTCTGTGCCTTGTCGATCGGAAGGATTTGTTCTTTGATGTTCCGTTGTGTAATACAAACTTTCCACGTTTTAGCTCTCAAGTTTTTCTTTTACCTTCTCGTAAAAAAATCATTTAGTCTTGACTTGGTAGTGTCATTCCCATCCCCGTCCGAGTCGCTGAATTGTACATGATGTACAACTAAAACGCACAGAAATGTTTATTCCCGTAATGCCCGCGTACCAGCTTGCTCAAGAGTAACGTGACAGATCCACCTTCTAGGGACAAGTACTTGAGGTCACACATGTAGAAGTGGTTGTATGTTGGCTCCCTCCCCTCAGAAAAAATCGGGGAGAGACTCTCTCTCCCCATTTTTTTCTGAGGGGAGAGGGGCGTCTGTACACAGGCTAGATTGATGAAGAAAAAAGAGCCCTTCTGTATTGATGCAGGTAATGTCAAAATTGAGTTGAAAAAATAATAAGAAAAATTAAAGCTTTCGTTATGATACGGATCTTTTCCATTTAAGAAGGTGTGGAAGAGAATAGAGGGTGTTTATTTGCCTGCAGGTCGACGAAATTGCGCATATAAAATTCGAGAAAGTATAAAATACATTTTGTTTCTTTAATTGCAACTCACCCCATATCGCATGTTAAGGGTATCCAAGGCAGGCCTGGATTTTGAATTCCACTCCGTGGATTACGGCCGGTTTCCAGGAACTGTGTTCAATTCTTTGCCAGTGTAACTTGGATTCTGGATTACAATCGTTAGTGGGATTCCGGATTCCATGAGCTGTATTTCGTATTCAAAGCCCAGGATTCCAGATTCCACAAGCAAAATTTTTCCGGATTCGGAAATCCGAATTCCTTTACATTGGGCGATGCAACAGCTAGGCGTGGCTACAGCGACGCAAACTGAACGACGCATTTATCATGATGCAAGGCCAAATAGGGCTTCCCTTTTAATAAGAAGCGAATAAAAAGAATGCCAAAATTTACCCACCTTAATAAATATTTAAAAAGTTTTGAACTTCACTAATGAACGGTGACTAGACTATCGGTTGCAGACATTTGGCTAGGGCAGGAGAATTTGAATCTGAAAATGGTAAGTTCAGTTTATTTAACACTAAATATTATTCTCTCTAGCCTAAGTATGCACCTCACGAATTGGGATTTATGCTAAGGTAAGATTGAAGTGGCTTGCGTCAATAATATCTTCCATTCGTCTTGTAACTTTTGATGAACTGTTACACTGACCGTGAGAATTAATACTTTTTTTAGCGAATGATTTGAAAGGCTTTGCTTTCTGCGCGGAAAATATTACGTTGCCGAGAAAGGACGTGAGACAAGGAAAAGTAAAGGCGTCCTTAACAACCTACTTAATGCCTTGCTTAGTTGGAATCCTTTAAGATCCAGAAACGGTGTGTGCATACCTAGCCGATCGCTCAAAAAAATCTACTAAGTCGTGTGAAATCTGAATTCACATGAATGAAGAATAAAACAAAACAAAAAATGCTCACTATAGGTTTGATTGCCGAAGTCTGTAATACCGATCATATTGTAAGGCTGGCCTGAATATTAGTCTGTACACCAAGCCCTAAAGTAAATTAAAAATTCCCGTTTCAATTAATTATTTATTTTTAATCATCGAATTTGTATTCATCTGTACGTCGTGAACTTAGAACTCGATGCGCTGGGCTTTGATATATATATTTTTTTCCACTTTATTTATTTTCGATGAAGCAGAAAATTATTTGCAGAGTAGTGGCACACCAAATAATACAATGGAAAATTTGGCACTTAATAAAGATTGAACACGCCTTGACTGGTGGTTATGCTGGGGTTATGAATGTTTAATGATTCTGCTCGAAGTTATTTTCTGTTTAGTTTCTCATTTCGGCCTGTTTTGGGAACTTCTGGAGAAAATGTTCTTTTTGTACGGAACAACCCTACTTTCATTAAAGGCATACGAAAGGGTTGTTTTAAGTGATATCAAAGAACGATTATGACATCGATTGCACCCTCAAATTTTGATTCATTATTACAATTACAATTTTGTATATTACAATTAATACGTAAATAATCATAATCATGTTTTCTGGGTTCAAGCTAAAAAGTAGCCAGATAAAAAAAGCATTAACTTTAGGGAAAGGTAAGCTATTCTGCCGGGAATAAGAATGAAGGAAAAAAAAATGAATAAATGAATGGATGAATAAAATAAATAAATAAATAAATAAATAAATAAATCAGACAAATGGATAAATAAGCTTGGTGTGTCTTCGCGAGTGAAATGCTACGTTTTACATATTTAGTTTTATACCTAGAAGACAGTGCTAGGTTTAATTTGCCTTCCAGACAAGTAACACCCATTATGTTTCAAATTAAGATAAGTACTCAGTTAAAGTAAGGTAGAGATGCTTAGCTTGTGGAAGTAATCTTTGTCACTAATAATTACAACTGTATCTTTTGCTTCAAGGGTGATCATAATCTTACTGATGAACAAATTGCAGGTAAGGATTTTACACACTATTAGACTCTAGCTTTTTACAGCGTACTCTTTAACTGATATTAAGTAGCAAAACCCATCCCTTAACTTGTTTTCTTGTTACTAGTCCTACGTATTTCATCGACATCTTTCTATCTGGGTCATGTGGAGGGTCGTGGAAATAAATTGACGGTTAACAGAAAACCATACTCTGATATTTAGTACAAAATGTTTCAACATGTTTGTTCAAGTTTTAAGAAAAGGTTGTCTTTTCAGAGAATTGAGAAAGTCCCAACTACACATTGTTTACTCTTTGCACGTTTTTTCTTCTCTAAAGAAATCAAGGAGGTTTTTTCGTGCTATGACAAAGACGGAGATGGTACAATCACCACAGAAGAGCTTGGAACAGTGATGCGATCTCTTGGACAGAATCCAACAGATGCAGAACTTCAGGATATGGTGAATGAGTTGGATACGAATGGTAATTAAGTGTTCAGTTCGCCTCAATGTTCTGTCGATCGCTTGGCAGGATAAAAGTTGTCTGTAGGAACAAGCAAATTCTGAAAAAACATAATGATAATGATCTGTTTTTGGCATTGTTCACGCTTCTTTAAATTACATTCAATTATCCAGTTTGCCTTTGGTTTCAAGTTGTCCCATTTAACTGGAAATGTGTCATTACTTTTATGGGTTCTTTAAACAAAGCCAAGCAAAGTTCAGCATTGTGATTTCGATTCGATCCATCGATGGATGCCTGTCAGCCCTTTGTTTCTAAACTTATAATATCCAAAGGTGTCAGAAGCCTTAAAAGCTTCTGTAAGTACTGCAAATCATGCAAGTTCGCTTTGGTATGCAAATGTGGCATTTACCATCTTTGCCCCATACCACTCCTCTATTTTTTCGTCGAGTGTTCCGCCTCTGTAAACACCATTCGGCGTACCTTCAAAGAAAAAGGACATCTTTTAATTTGGTCACATAAGTAAAAAAAAAAAAAACGCCCTGTACGTTCGAGTCTCTACTGAATTACACAGTTAAACATTACCAGGTGTAGATAATTTTTGCTATATTCCAGCAATTTAAGTTACTAACTAACTAATGATTAGTTAGCGCTGAAGGTTTATTCACATAAAATACCTCCCATAACTTACCGGACGTAGGGGGCATACAGTCAAGGTGTTACTGTGTATTCCTTTATTATTTTTTTAATAGGTAATGGAAAAATCGAGTTTGATGAGTTTCTACCTATGATGTGTCGGAAAATGAAGGAAGTATACTTAGCTGAGGTATTAAGGGAGACGTTCAAAATTTTCGATAAGGACGGCAATGGTTATATTAATGCTTCTGAGCTGAAAGAACTCATGGAAAAACTGGGAGAAAAACTATCAGATGAACAAATAGAGAAGATGATCGCCGAAGCAGATTTGGACGAAGACGGTAAAGTCAGTTACAAAGGTATGTATGTCCCATTAGAAGTGTATGAATTGTTATGTTAAGTAGATTTTTCTCCCAAAGTGGGACCCACTAAAACTCGAAGGGACAAAACACTTCCTAGAATCCAAAACACGTGCCAGGATCCAAAAACAGTTCCCCAGAATCCAAAACACGTGCCAGAATCCAAAAACACTTCCCAGAATCCAAAACACGTGCCAGAATCCAAAAGTGTTTTGGATCCTGGAACGTGTTTTAGATTCTGGGAAGTGTTTTGTCCCTATGAGCCAGGGTATCTCTGATCGATACTACCACTTGTTTTAGAGTCGCTATAACATTGGTGTGTACGAAATCACCCGATCATTGCTTGGACTTTTTTCTGACTTCATATTAAGTAACCATAGCAACATTAATGCCATTAATGCGTGCATAAGTGCATAACTGACCTAAGCAATGAGAACTTTGACGATCCGGACGCCAATTAGTTACAATAGCTCAATTGAAAAAATTGGCCTTATGTGAAAGAACTTGGACAAAGGAGATAGCCTAGCTATTCCTCTCGCCCAGGTTTAATATGTTCAGTGACTTCCAATCAATGATTTTAATGTTTCAGTCTTTAGTTTGTTCTCTGCACTGATATATAATTTTTTCATTTGCTTTGTAACAGAGTTCGAGAACATGATGATGCCATCAAAATGAGGAAATTCTCGTTTTCCGCCTATTCTTTGATCCTCGTTGCTGAAGAAATGAAGAAATGAAGAAAGTTTTGTTTTGTGATAGTTTGGTATACATGTGTTGGTTTTCGGCATTTTAAAATAACAAGACAGATTTCTTAACTTTGCTTTCTTAGCTAGTGTGTTTGGATTGGTTTAATTAGTTTTTTGGGGGTGCATTGTACATCTTAAAATATGTTTTAGAATTAGCAATGATAAAAAGATTGAAACTATTTTCGAAATAAATTAATGGGTTCTTCCTTAATAAGTAGTTTCTTAGAAATCGATTTTGAGATAAATATTAGCGATAAAAAATCACGACGTTTCGACCTCAAAACACAAAACACAAAACCACAAAACTCCAGGGGGTTGAGGAGGGAGGATGGTTGGGTACTGGTTTCGGAGCAAGGATGTTGGATGAGGTTTGAATACAGGACAGGGCAGCAAGCTCTGCATTAATTAACCCTTTAAATCCTGACTTCAATATTCATGCAGATTCTCATTTGTTGTCCATATACGTTTGCTATAGAAGTAGCGGGGAGAATTCATTGAAGTATCAATTAGATTTATCCGACATGATAATGTCTTCTATTCTCGTCACCGTCATTAGTCAGGATAAAGCAGCTAAAAATCACACCCCCAACGGTCAGTGCCCAGGAACTCTGTTTATATCTACTGCTTAACCCTTTCGGGATTCTACTAATACCAATTAAAGAAAAAAGAATTCTAATTTTACGATTAAAAAAATAAATAGAAACTAATTCTTTTTTAACAAGTTTCTACTGACAGTTTCAATTTGAGCTTCCTCGCCGGAAAAATACCTTTAATGGATCTACTTAATGGTGGACCATACTTTTGTTCCTTCGGCGCCTAAACTCTGGAACGATTTACCTCTGGAAATTAGAATGACCAAATCATCTTTTTTTTAGTAAGGCTTTCCATTCTTAGTTAGGTTTACTTACACGACTATGTAATTTTTATTTACTTTTAGCAAGACTTTTGAAGATGTACCTTTTAGTAAGGCTTTCTATTCTTAGCTAGGCTTTTTAATATTTTACACAACACATGATGTAATTCTTATTTAACATTTAGTTATTTTTATTTTATGTATTGTTGTAATGCGCAGTTGATTATCTCGTCATGAAAAAAGCGCAATATAAATTCTTAAATTATTATAATTATTATTATTATTATATGTAAATTTAACGTCACTTTTAACCTTATGCATTATAATGAATGGCTGTATTTTTTTCTGGCAAATAAATAACTGAAAAAAAAAGCCATGTTCAAGTAAAAAGTACCAAAATAAATAAATAAATAAATAAGTAATAATAGTTATGTAATGATATAATAATGATAAAACCCTTAAAGGTCACTGATTGTATTTGGCAAATTTGAATTTGAGTTCATATGTAAAATCGGGCCGAATCAGGTTCCTAACATTTTTGCTTCTGCCTGCAGTAATTATAAATGTTTTTCCATGTTTGCATCCCATGTTTTCTTCATGTTTTCGTCCACTCCACAAGGTTCCAGAGATCTTCTCAGTGGTTGCCTTGATAAGTAGCCTGTTATTCTTTTGCGAACAGAAATGTTCGCCATAGGCAAAGAATTTAGTGATTAGAAACTTGCGAAAACAATCGAGCAGTTACTTTTTGTACACGTGTAAATGTTTGAAACCCCCCCTCTCCCCCCCCCTCCCCTCAAAAAAAAAAAAAAGAAGAAAGAAAAAATCCCGACAGTCAAGAATGGTGCATTCATTGAATCAGTTTCCTTGTTTAGAATTTAGTTATGATCAGTGAATAATGGTATAGTGTTATATCATTTGAAGCAATGAAAAAAGAACTCCTTTCAGCAATTTTGACAGTAACAGTTCCGATTGGCGTTATAAATTGACAACCAGACATTTGGCAAATGGATTCCACCTTGCACGATTCACCAGCACTTGGCTACCTCCCAATAAACTTCTCCAGTGACATACTTCTCTGCACCGTTGGAAACTTTATACTATATATATGCTTTATGAGCCATTATACTGAAAAGGAACCTGAACCTGATAAGCCAAAACAGTTGATGTTCTGTTTAATTTTGTAGGGGGAAACACTTTATATAGGCGGATTCATCATAACGTCGTTGTTCGCATTTTTCCTCTTGCAGTAGCGTACGAGTTAACCAAGAGAAAGCGTAGCCATATAGACAAATTAGGTTCAAAAACTGAAAGAACTGGTGGATTTGAGCAGTTTGTGCAGCTTTCGGCTATTTACAATCAATAACAAAGAAAATAACACCAATAAAAAGCTGCGAAATTGCTAGGAGGGAAAATGTTAATGAGCTCAAACATTCTTTTTAAAGAGAATTTCTTCGAAACTATGCAGTATATCGGGCTCAAATTTTCAGAGATAACTGAAATTGATATGCTCTTTCAATATTCAGAAATTTTGTTTTGTTAGCTTCTTTAGATAATGACAAGCGTATACTAATGACGCAAAAAAAATGAAAACAAGAATTCGCCTATGACTGCCAACTGTGCTGGTGGATAACTTCAGTTAACATTAATTCTTAATCATCAAAACTGTAGACTTGGCGACACACAACTGGGCTTTGGCCCTTACGACCCTGATACATGCAAATAAATCCGAAAAAAACTGTTTATCGATTCTAACGAACCAATCAGAAGCAGGCTATGGTTGTATTTTTACAGCAATAAATACCCTTGTCGATAACATTGACATCTTGCAATAGCTCGTTGATACGGAACATTTTGTGCAGTGGAAACGTCTTTGTAATATGGTAAGTTTGTAGTCCATAGCTTTCAATCTAGGTTAAAGATTTACGGTACAATAACTTGATCAGCGATATTTTCATAGTGTACTGTGTAGGTCTCACTTTGAAAAAAAAAAAAAAAAAAAGGAACAACACAGACTGAGTAAAGACTATCATAACGATGAGCAGGTAAATTGGACTCATTTTTTGCCTTGAATTGAATGGGAGGTATTGCCTCATTTTGGATGTATCCATTCTCGGATAAAGGATATTATGAGCTAGGCTCTAGCTCACACTGAATATAAGGGGTATTTTGTAAAGGTAGTTATGCCGCGACTCACTACACAAAAACGTAGAAAAATTCAATGTCTAATCCTCTGTTTCTAGGCAAGACATGAGGTCAAAATTTTAAGCCTCTATCATAAAGGTTAAGAATTTGTAATGAGAAAAAAAAAGTATTCTATGGGGAGGTGTTCGTTAAAAGATTACAAGTTTCGTCCTTAATGCCTACAAAACGCTAGTCAGCTGGTATCCTTCGGTATCCTTCGGTGAGGAATAATTATCTTATTTGCATTCTGGTGGTTAGTTTGAGAGCGGGGAAACGGAATCTTCGACTTGAGGTAAAGGTGGCCGGCTTTAACGTTAAAATTAAGTTCAAAGCACAAGAATGACAACTATTAAATACAGGTCTAAATGGCGATGCCTTGTATGTTTTTTCCATCATTTACATTACTTTTTTTTTTACCAGTTGATGCATATGCACGCCTGAGATTTGACTTGGCATTTTTATTACTACTTAGTTTCGTACCGCACGGTATGTATGGCACACCTCAGATAAAATTGCCAACAAAAAGTTCGTTATTACAAACGCGCGCGCGGCATTTGAACAAAAAAAACTATTGCGTGCCAACGGAAGATGTAAAACTGCTAAGAAGGAATTTACGCGCGTGCTTGCAGGAATCGAAGTGACAAGTTCATTTCGCTTGTTCAAGCACGCCAGATCGGCTCTGCAAATGATGAAATATTTTTCCCACAGGTACAAATTACAGCGATTTGAAGCGGGATTAATTGTGCGGCTTGCTTTAAGATCTTCCAAGTTAAGCTAAATCTAATCTTAGCGTCTTTCAAGTGCCAGACGTGCTTACTGAGTTCTGACTACATAGCTGTTATTTAGAGAATGTACGTGTACTTTTAATTCTTTTAATTACGATGAAGTTTTTGTCGCCGTAGGTCTTAAAAAAAATATATATATATAGCCTTTATATTACTTAATTACCTTCTGTTTAGCGTTAACATTAATGACAGTCCATCTGTTTCTTTTTATAAGAATAATGAATTTCAGCTGAAATAAAATTCTCGTCAGGGATTCCTTTTAAATGGATGCAATGTGCCAGGCAACATTGTCAGTTTAGGTAGCACACCATTGTTATTACATACCGTTCTAACTTATAGGTGCAACGAGGATTTAAATGATGTATATTAATGGCAACGTTTGTGTTCAATTTTTTCTTTCGATCTTTACTAACAAAATATTTCGCGTCCTGACACTTATTTAAGCTGAAACAAACATCACAAAAGACTTTTAAGAACATTTTAAAAAATTTATTCAAACCCCCGTCCATGCCAACTAATTTGCTTTAACAAGGACCAGTTCTTGCGGGTGTTTAGGGGGCAGATCTGTTGTAAAATGGAAAAAAATAAAAGCATATTTTATTCATAGTATAGGCGAATCCTTGTTTACACTTTCCGTTTTGTGACATTTTATTAAGCTACTAGAGGCATCTTCATAGGGGGCTAGGTGGTGAGAGGGCGACATGATTGATTGCTTGAAATAAGGGTTAGATCCTGTTTAAACAACATTTAACTCGCATCTACTTAATGCCACAGGCATGATGACATCTCTGAATATATAACAATTATTCTATTATGCTATTATGCTAACTAGGCGATTTCTTACTAAAACAACTATTTAGTGAAGAGTTGTTTCTAGTAAGAAACAGCATAATAGTATTTGTAATTTCTGAAAACGTCGAGCTAGATATAACAAATATCAAATGTCCATTTTTTTGGGAGAAATTTTCGGTTAAAAAACTCAAAATTTATCAAAGGAACTGTAGGCTCATTAAGGCTTTTTCTACTCAGCAATCTTGAAGTTTGGCTGATATTTCCTTAGATATTGCTTTTAAAGGAAACTTATCTCTGAAAGAAATAAATGGTTTTATGCTAAATGTGACTGATTAATGTGCCATTTCTCTAGCTACCGGGGAGGGTCGTTCCTGCCATCCGGGACATTATATATGTGTTTCTATAACATGAAAGTGAAGAACAAGGCCTCTCTGCTCTCTGCAAAAACAAAGCTGGAAAACATTTGCCCCTCCCTTCCGTCCCCTTTGGCTCCGCTTTCCTCATGCAGGTTAAGGCATATAGGTTGAAAGGCTAAAAGACCCCCCACAGAGAATGCAAAGATCCATTTTAATGACACAGAAGGATCCACGAAAAAAGGTATCCACAAAGATATGATAAGACATCTCACTAAAATAGTTTTGGAAAATTCATCCTAAGCATCACGCGACATTCACTAGTCTATGACGTCACAAAAACTGTTTTCTCAAACGAGGCAAGGTTGTTAAACTTCAGCCTAAAATTGTCAGCGAAACTGTCTGGATTGTCAATTAGCCTTGCAAGGTGGATTAAAGCATTTTTATTAAGAGTTATTAAAGTCTTTTATAAGACACGTGACCTGTTTTTCTTTATTTCATAATCCTTGCTCAACTTAGGCATACATGCCTGGCTATTTCATGATATCCAGGCCTAGGTAAAAACACTGTTGCCTAAGAATATTTGCTGCTCTTTCATTTCCTTTCACCTGTTTTTATTTGATCACTTTGAACGTTAACGATCATTTGCAGGTCAGGTGACTAATATTTCAACAATGAATATGTCAGCTATTGTTAAGATCGTCGCGCTGAAACTGTTTGCCAAGTTTCATGACGACTGATCAAAACAATCCGTTTCAAAGGCCACTTCGCCAAATTATGCAAATTATGAGGTGACCCATGCCTTAATCGCCTGAGAATCATCTCCCTAATGGCAGGTGTACCCTCACCTTTGCTGGTATAAATGTTCTAGTGTATCTGTATTTTCCTAGCTTGATATGCTTAAATGAAATAAACGGTCACTCTTGTGGCCAAATTTTTCCCAAACTGGAATTGTCGTTATTAAGTATCCCAGCAAACAGAGCTCACCCAAAGCGAGACTCCACCAACAGCAATAACCGACTCAATCTAAAGGAACATGGAGCATAAAGAGCTAAATGTGGCACAGACTGCTCAAGTTAACCAGCTGGTACAACGTTATTTGTAAATCGTTTACACGGGTACGGACAAAGATTTTACCTGTGCAACCCGTTTACACGCAACCGTACAAATTCTGTTGCAGCCAATTGCAGTATTGTTTCGAATTGTTTGCCTTTTAAAAACTCAGACTTGCATGATTCCCTCTGCTTAAAATAATTGAATAGAGTCAAAGTACATGTACTTGATACAGACTTCATCCTTTTTTATTCCAGGCTGAATCGCAATTCTCCGAAGATCAGATAGCAGGTATGAAATTAAATTCCGATCTGAAAACGAGCAACATGCAAGGACTTGCCTTGTAGTTATCCTGTATGCGTTCGATTGAGAAATGTGAATTTAGAATTTGGAATCCGGATTTCGGATTTTGCAATAATTAAAGCAGAAAATCCAGTACGGATTACTTCGAGAAATTCGTCCACGAGGTAGATTTCAAAGAAGAAATCCAAATCTTCTTTGAGTTTTATTTGAAATCCGAATTTGAAAAATATATAGTTCGCGTGATCAGAAGTCTTTTTTTTTTTTTTTGCTAATTATGCGTGCCCACAGTCTTAGTGGCGCTTCGACGTAATCCGGTTTTGGATTTTGCGTTGTTATACATATCCAAAATTTGGATTTCAAGATCTAAAGCAGGATTTCCCAATGGGATGCTTCCTACGTTTCAGGGTAAGGTGGATCTTATATGATGAGCTTATCCCCATTTACACTTATTCCTTCACATCCTTAACAGAAATCAAACAAGCATTCTCTCTTTTCGACAAGAATGGGGATGGAAAGATTACCACGAAAGAGTTGGGAACAGTGATGGAATCTCTAGGGGAAAACCCGACAGAAGCTGAACTTAAAGAAATGATCAGTGAAGTTGACACAGATGGTAATGATCCACTTATTTTTAAGAGCATATAGTCACGCAAGAGATTGTCAAGAGAACAATGGAACAGAAAGGAAATCTTAGGGCGTTGACTCTCTCGTATGCGACCACCCCTGACGCACGAAAAAGTGGTCGCTTACGGGAGGTGGTCATCCAAGGGAAAATCAAGAGAATATGCTCAAATTGAACTGATGAACGTGATTACATAAAGTTATTACCTAACAAGCTAAAACTAAGGCAAACAAACAACTGGCCACACTGGTTCACATCGAACAGCGCTTGGAAATGTTGAAATTTTGTACATAACAGTATTGCAGCAATGTTACAATCCCCATTTTTTCCCTACAGATCGTATCACAGCAACCCTCTTTAAAGTTAACTGCTTTCAGGGATCCGCAGCGCTTTTTAAAACTAAACTTTTGTGAAATTTGAGCTGCAATGGTTTTCCTACAATCATACATGATCATGCCAGGGTCACTTTAATACGAGAAAAAGAAAAGAATAGAATAATGTTGAATTTCTGGTTATAAAAGCGGTCGCGGTCTTTTAAGTAGTGGTCACTTACGAGAGAGTTTTTAAAACAGTGTTTAACTGAGAAACAAGACGGTTATCTATACAAAGTGGTCGCTTACGCACGAAGGATGGTCGCTTACAAGAAGCGGTCGCTGTGGGAGAGTTGACTGTATGAAAATTTCCCAGAGTTCATAAAGCATTTAGCTTTAAAAAATTTCTTCAAAACTTTTAATTTCTTCAAAATATTTTAAGAAATTTTTAAAACAGTTAAAAATTATATGACGTTTCGACGTTTTCGGACGTCAATAGAGAGCTTTAGATTGGATATCAAGTCGGCAGAAGAAAGAGCGTACCTTGGCACATTCTTGACTAAAGGCTTTTGTCGTAGATGATAGAGCATAGGCGCGATGTAAAATGGTCTTAAATAAACCGGTTTTGTAACGTTTGTTTACATGGCTTTAAAAATGCAAGAGCAGAACAGTCTGTTGGTCCGCCTTCTGTAATCACGGGTTTCAAAATCTTTTCTATTCTTAGACTATTCTTATAGCTCATTTCAAATGAACGGGATCTTGTTATCAGTAGGAAGTTTCGGCCATTGTAATTCAGGCTCGGGACGGCGTAGAGCATTCGATGTAATGAGAAAGTCAGCGTCGGCATCGGGTGGCAGGCATTCTAGCAAGAGTTTTCTTGGAGGTGGCACATAAAACACATTGGCCATTAGGAGGCCAAGAGGAGAGCCCATCGCTATACACCGTCAATCTATTCATACAAATGACCATCGAACCTAAAAAAGTTGATTGGTGGCTACAACATCAAACAGTTGTGTAAGTTCCTGTTTCTCAAGATTAAGATCATTGGTAAAGGCTTTGTCGACCAGGATGTTAATAGTCTCACTTAGAGGTATATTGCTAAAAGGGCCTTCACGTCATAAGAGACCAGTATATCTTCTTCATACGAAGGAATGGAACAAATCTCATCAGCAAATTCAAACGCAACAGTAATAGCGTACTAGTTTACAGAAGGTGGTTTCGATTAGTTTCTTCAAGCCAATTAGCCAGGTTAAAGTTGTAAGTTCCGGTGGGGGATAAAATTGGTCTCATACTCAATTTTTTTGACTTTGTGTGTCTTGGGAAGCCCATAAAGATGGGACAAGAAGAAAGGGAAGTGACAATGTCTTCAGGCAGTATTTAATGTAGGATTGAATGTACATCTTTCTATTTCCGAAGAAGTAGGTGAAAGTGGTTCGGGGTCGTCCACGAAGGTTTGGGCATACGGGGGACTCCCATCTAAAAGCGACGAGGATGCTCGTAGAAAAATTCAAATTAAATCCCCTGAAGGGGATCTAATGTGGGCGTGGCTCAAGTTTAAACTAACCCCTAGGGGAGATTTCTGTGTTGTCAGTGTCAGGGCATTTTTTGAAAATTTCTTTATGCACAGTACTAAGCGATACCTGGATGGGCAAATAGTAACTTTACATCGCAAACACCCTAACTAAGACCGAAATCTGCAATTTACACCCCAAAGCGAGACGACGTTCATCCACTTCACTTTTCTATGGGCGGCCCCGCCCCGTTTTGGGCGTTTGTCATCAATGCGTGCAAATTTTGTAGCATTTCCTATTCATCGATAGAAGCTGCGCTTAGAAGACGGACATATTCAGATTTGGCCATGACTACAATTCCAGAACCTCTGTCAGGTTTGGTAACAACAATGTTCTCAAGTTTCTTTAAGCGATCGAGCACTTTCACGAGAGCTTTAGATGGACCGGAGAAGGGCTTGAGCGCTGAATGTAATTCAAAGACATGGAAAGTGATGTTGAACTTGCTAACTCGTTATCGTTAGCATCTTTCAAAAGTGGCTCAATTTTCCGACAGGCTTTCTAAAAGTTAGCTTTGATTTCAGTTGGAGCGACTTTTTGAGGCAGATAAAATTTCATTATCCCGCAGAATGAACAGGCCTTTCAAAGATACGAAGATATGATGCTAATATGGTCGTTCACGTCAAACTTCTTTGATAATAAGCGAGAAGTCTTGCTAACATGGCTTTTCATCATTTCATCATATTGGTTCTGTCGCACTGTGTTCAGTATCCGTATGATTGCAATGCAGCGAATGAACGAGCATTCCTCCCTGGTGTTCTTGTGAGTGTTTCGAAGTTCTTCCTTGAGATGACTGAGATAAGATAACTTAGATCTCAATCCCTCGTCCAGAACCTTCTTTTGATAATTGTCTGATGCCTTCTTCCATTCACGTGCTTTTCTTCATTATTCAATATAACGGAAGTCTAATTCCTTGGACGTCCGCATATCTTAATCCTGAAAACCTGAAAGCACGCAATGCAGAATTTTGTAATGGTGACACACCAAGAGAGCATAGGGAAGTAATGCCCCATTATTCTGTCTATAGAGAGGAGAAGTCGTTACGTCACGTTGCCATGGTAGAAACATTTTTGGATGACAACAAACCGAAACTTCACTTATAAAAAGTAAATTCGAACTGTTTCAAACTTCATCGATCTTATTCAGTTTCATTTAATTTGTCAAATTAATGTTGGCGAAATTTTCTGGATTGAATCCGAAAGAAAAAGAAGAAGAAACTTTCTGTGTTGTGTTCATCTACTTCGCAAAGCGGGGAGCGTGAAATTAGAAGTTTCTTGTCGCAGTCGTGCAACGATGGCTATAAAATGTGCAAAAAAGCGTCATGCACGTGCACAGTTGTTATTTACTCATATAAATTTATTGCCTTTTTTGCCGTTGTCGTCGCCTTTGCCGTCGTTGTTGACTAAGCTCCCTTTTGCTGTGATCCAAACATTTCTCTACCATGGTAACGTGACGTCATACCTCTCCTCTCTATTGACAACATTGAATAAAAGTCTTCGGGCGACCTCTCCCAGTACGGAAACCAATTTCAGATTGAAATTAATTCACATATCCCAGAGGCTAGACTATCTCATTATTCTCTCCTGATTCACTTACTGTTATAACTGTTACAGTGGAACCTCGATTTAACGAAAGGCCAAGGGACTGGCCAGCAGATAGTTTGCTTAAAACGAAGTTTCGTTCTATCGATGTTCTTTTCTGTATATTCTACCATAACTGAGGCAGAGAATATCGTTCGTTATATCGATTGCTTCGTTAAATCGAGGTTAAACTATATTGTAATTTAGCAGTTTCTAATTGTTTTTACCAGGCAGTGGAACAATTGAATGGTCGGAATTCCTTAAAATGATGAAAGAAAGAAAGAAGGAGGAAGAATTTAATGAAGAGGAACTTACGGATGTTTTCAAGGTATTTGACAAGGACAACAGTGGCTTTATCAGTGCTTCTGAGTTAAAGGAAGTGTCGAGCAAGTTGGGACGAAATCTGACCGACGAGGATGTGAAAGAGATGATGAAAGAAACGGATTTAGATGAAGATGGAAAAATCAGTTATGAAGGTAAGTGTTTTTAAAAGAACGCGATTCACGCAGAATAATTAAACTTTGTCTGACCATAGATTATTTTTTGTTTATACGTTTCATGCGATACTTAGAAAGTATTTGAAAATGGAATTAAGACAGAATCCACTAGGACATTATGAGTAATTTTGATTTTCAGTGGACAAAAATCTTGTTCTAGAATAATTTAAAGCACATTACATTCTTTCTTACATTTTTCAAGGGCTAAAGATATAATAAATCATCTGTAGTAACACCAAAAATAGTTCTAATGGGAGCCCGAGAAAATAAATATTTAATTTCACAAAATTACATCTTACACGAAATTCTCAGAATTTTACCTGTGTAATCACAATTCTTGTGAAATTTGAGTTTCATTTTCTCGGACTTCCATGAGAAATTCTCCTTGGTGTTACTACAGATGATTTATTACGTCTTTAGCCCTTAAAAAATGTAAAAAAGAATGCAATGTTCTTTAAATTAGTATGGTACAAGGTTTTTGTCCAATGAAAATTAAAATTACTCAATTTCGTGGTGGCTTCCGTCCTAAAACAAAACTGAATGCAAAGGCAAAGGGCTGATTAATCCGTGGGGCCAATACTACGGTTAACAACATGAGCCTTCCTTAGGGCCACAGCTACATTGAAAGAAAATACTACAGCAATAGAAGGGAGACATACTCGCTATAATTGTTAATTTTTACGTGACGTCACTAAAATTCAGATCACAAAACTATGGATCCTACTGAGATTTTACTTTAATGTCGTATTTGAGCAGCTGCTAAGTTAAAGTATTTAAACAAGTTGTCATTCACATTCAACTTCAAGTTTGGGGTCATAAGAAAGTCGAAAATTAAAAGAAGTAAAAAAGACGACAGCCAAAAATTAGCTTCGAGTTGTGCTTTATATAAGCTCCCGAGTGATGATTTGCTTTCCTCTTAATGTTCTTTTATTTCTCTCTTTTATTGCAGAGTTTGTAAAGTTGATGAGCAAGTGAATAGCCTTTTTTCCTGTCGTTTTGTTATTATTCGAAGTTGCTTCATGAACGGTTCTTAATTTAACTGTCCTATACTGGTTTGCCAAAAGTGACCAAGCATCCATGTAGTTTTAAGAATTTCATATACCGGGATAGTTGTTTGATATTCTGTTGAATTTTTTGTTATATTATTGTATCTAACTAATGTACAATTCTAGGGGTATATCGAACAAAATGCTGAAACGTGTATATTAGAATGGGTGAACAAAAATAAAGCTGATTTTTTACGACCATGATCGACAGAGTGTATTAAAAAAATATATTGTGAGATCAAGCATTGTGACGGTAACAGACATCATAATTCGGCCATTTTAAGGCAGGTATCTTTTTAAATTTTCTTCCTGATAACAATTTGAATGAGTTTATAACTAGACTAATGTTACTTTTAATCCAATAGTGTCAAAAATAATAATGATAATTATAAAAAAAATTAGAATGGTTAATGATAATCATGATAATTCAGGGGCGCCCAACGGCGTTTTCCTCCTAAATGCATTGAAAGCACCTTTTGGCTATTCAGAGTATTTTTAGATCTTTAGAAATACATTGTAATCGGCGGTATAAAATTTACATCTGTTCTACACGGTTCTGAAGCTTCTGTAGCCTGTCAAAGAAAGTTTTTTCCGCAGTTACTCCAGAAAATATTATAAGAATCGAATTGAGATTGAATGAGAGCGTTGTATATACAATGGAGAGTACGCGTTGGAACAAAATCTCTAATTCTTTTAATTGCTTCTATCCCGGACGCGATCTTTTTAGATAATTTATCGATGTGCGTTTGCCACCGTAGATTTTCATCAACAAATATTCCAAGCGATTTTACAGAGGTAACGTTTTCTATCGGAACATTATCAATCGGGAGCTCGGGTGGGCCCGACAAATTACTCAGTTTTTGTCTTGATCCAATTAGCATAAATTCAGTTTTAGCAGTGTTCAAAAGTAAGTTTGTTGGAAATAGGCCATTTAGTCTAATTTGTTTAGATTACCTTAATCGTGATTCAAATTTAACTGTATTGAATTTACATCAACATCTGCATAAGTGATGTGTGTGTCATCAGCATACATCCTAGGGTGGCATGAAGTTAGGCAATTTGGCAAATCGTGATGTAAATAAGAAATAAAAAGGGACCAAGAATTGTTCCCTGAGGTACCGCGCATTTAAGTGAGCAGATTCTAGAAAGGGAACCATTAACGAGACATCATTGTGTACAATTTGTCAAATACGATATAAACCGATCCCTAAAGGTTCATTTTAGATAAAATGATATCACGATCAACAGTGTCAAATGCCTCCTTTAGATCAAGAAAAACCACAGCATTAACATTACCACGATCAATATTAAAGGCCCAGTTATCGGTAGTTTCAAGGAGAGCAGTTACAGTTCAGTGTAAAGAGCGAAAGCTCGATTGATGTGTAGAAATGATATCTTCATTGCTCAAAAAAATATACAATTGGTAATAAACAATCCTTTCGAAAACTTTAGTTATACTGACGGAAATGACTGAAATAGGTCGATAATTATTTAGATCAGATGCATCACCTTGCTTAAACAACGGAGTAACGCTAGCACGTTTCCAATCGTCAGGAAATATACCAGAGAGTAAAGATTTATTGAAGAGATCACACAGAGAAACTGAAATCAGATCTGCACATTCACGCATTATTATAGCAGAGATGTTATCAAGACCTGTTGCTTTGGATGTACATAATGTTTTTAGATGTGAGAAAACAATACTACTGCTTGTAGAAGAAAAACTGAACTTGGGGTGATTTACATTTATATTATTGAAATAACTTAAATCATCATTATTATCATTTGGTGGACCTTGATTGGCAAGGTGGGGCCAAGTTGTTGAAAAATGGTCATTAAAAGCATTAGAAAGCTCGCTAGAATTAGAAATAATGGAACCATTCAACTTCAATTCTTTCACCGTTGTACTGTTGGTGCGACGGGAAGTAAGGTCGTTAATGGTTTGCCATGTTTTTCGAGAATTACCTTTAGATTAACTAAAAGCATGAGAATAATAAGATGCTTTAGAAGTCTTGATGTTATTGTTTATTGTATTTCGCAACTTTTTGTACTTTGCCCAGTCGCGTGGATTATTCGATGCCATAGCTTTTCCTTTGGCAGCATCACGATCGCGCATACCTTTCTTTAATTTTGTGGGCCATCTTTAAAACCTGTTGACCACTCTGATCTCGATTGCTTCGTCGAAAGGTCATTGAACGAGGCTGGGTAACATGGAAACCATAACACGCTCCTTCTATAAATGAAAGATCTATAAAAAGAAAATCGATGATTTGTTTTGATACACTTTTGCTCCGCATTTACAAAGGGCGTGGCATAAGAAGGACATCGATTGCGGATCAACAGAAAATACACTAAAGTTATTGTGTTATTTTTATAGTCCAGATATTTTATCACTTGTTGGAATCATTGTTAACTGTGGAAGTGTTGACACAACTAATCGTCTCCAGGGTAATTAAGTGCGCGTTATACGGAAAAGCATTTAGCTTTGATAACCCACATTGTATTCCATTTTGCTCAAAGGCAGTTACTTTGTTCAGTTCTGCTTTAACTTGAGCAATTATTTATTTTGAAGATCGATTATGCTGTTAAGGGCAGTGAACAAAAAAAAGAAGATTGTATGGGACTGGAGGGTTAACCTTGTTTGACGGATATTACTACAGAAGATGAACTGCAAAAAATACAGAAAGTCCCCTTTTGCCCAGACGATCAAAATATGTTTCGTGGACTTAATGCCTTTTTGGCGATCGTTGGCGTTGTTGCTGAATCCAAGATACCGGTGTAAGTGACATGCAGCACTTCTTAGCTTTCTTTTATTTTCAAATCATAAAATTGAATGATCGATTCCCTTGAATTTCGTGCAGTCACCATGTGGCTGAATTCTTAATCTACATACATCGACCAGCATTTTACTTTTCCAAGTTGCAGAGTATTATTAAATGCTGGAAACAGTTTTCAGAGGATAAGGTTGTTGTTCAACCTCGTCCCCAGGGCTTTTCCCTTTTTTAAGGGAAAAGCCCTGGGGACGAGGTTGGTTGTTGTTGGGATGTAGGTGGGGAAATTCAGGCCTTGTGATCATAATTATAATTAGTTGTGCCTTAGAACGACATCATTTCTCTACTAGAAACTGTTTTGGCGAGTTTTCGATTTCAAGTTTTCTTACAGTACGGAATCGCAATGGCTCCAGTAGCACAGAAAGTAAAAGACACTCCATATCCGTTCAGCAGAATTACAATTATTAAAACCTGAATCATTGTATAATGCAGTTCTAAAGCTCTAATTGTATTAGCCATCATGGTATATGAACCATTTATACCAGGCTCTCCAAATATGGTAACTGAACGCGTCTGCTCAAATTAAAAACAAGCTTAAAATCGAATATTAATTGCAGCCAACACACTTAAATGACATTGCGCATGAGCAAATAATCATTTTTACTTTTTACTTGAGGAATAGTCCAGTTTCGAATTAAAAATTACCGCTGAATACAAACATTAACGACACATTTATACAGGGTCAGCCTCGACATAAAGTAAAATATTCAGAAATTCTGGCAAGTTAGTGTTTGAAATTTGAATATACACAATAGACAGAGTAATAAACAGGTCTTTTTCTCGTTGGAATTTATGAATATGTTACTTCAGATGGAGGCTAACGCTGTAAAAAAATGCGTCTTCACTTCTTTTATTCAGCGGCCATAGTGAACTCGAAACTGGACTATTCTCTATTTTCCAATTGCCCATAATACACTCTGTTTGCCCCCCAAATTCTGCATAAACCATTGTTTTTAAATGCTCCTGGGAGTATTGCATTTTCCCAAGAGCATTTTAAGACAATAAGTTATGCAAAATTTGGGGGGCAATCAGCGTGTATTATTGGCAATTGGAAAATAGTCAATTAAGCAGTATTAAGAAGCTCAGCACTAATATGTTTACAAATTTGCAACCGAAAGGGTTATTCATTTTGTGTTAGAGTACGTTAAGATGCCTAAGCTTTTGCTCGACGCAGACTTCATGAAAAAAAAATAGGGAAACTGTCATGAAGGCTAAAAACAAGACTAAAATTTGGAGATTTTGCTATCTGAACAGTCTTTGTCAATAAATAAGTACGACTTTTATGTCTGTAGTTCTTTGAGTGATGATTTCAAGAGTTGTATTATATCAAATGTTTTTGGCCACCATTTGGCGTCCCTCATCGGGACATCAACATGGCGTCTCCATACAAAGCTCTACAAATTGGATAAAATCTGTACGCGACTCGAAATGATCCCCGACCCCAAATCATCCCCCAAATCGACCTAAACACGACCTGAAATGATCCCCGACCCCAAATGATGCCCCAATTTTTTCACACGCGACTCCTTTTTAACGAATTTTGCAAGGAACTTTAGAGTTTAAATTGAAGGTTTAATCGTGCAAATAGCATCTCGTTAGGTCCGGTTTAAACGTCAAATTTCACATGTGGCGAGTCTGATTTAAAAATTCGATTCGGCACAATAGACAACGGTTGAACTTCTGTCGAGATTTGACTGGCTCACTCGAAGATGCAACAGAAGTCTCGTTGTCGAATTTAATTTTAGTAAAACGCCAAACTTCCTACGCACTCAATACCTGAATTAAATTTGGCACATGTGAAATGCAATGTTTACACCGGGCCTTGTTGTAACAAGTAACAGTCTTCGCTTCCTGTCGGTACCTATTAAAACCGAATTAAAACGCTTTTATCTTATCCCCGAGATAGAAATGTTTTCCTATTCCACTCCTATAACTGCTCGGGGATCATTTCAGGTCGCGTGTGAAAAAAATTGGGGATCATTTGAGGTCGGGGATCGTTTCGGGTCGTGTTTAGGTCGATTTTGGGGATCATTTGGGGTCGGGGATCATTTCGGGTCGCGTACAAACCGGCCTTCCCCGAGAACCTCGTATATGGAAATTCTTACAGTTCTCATTGCTTACGAGGCTGTGTTCATATATAATTCTACTTTTATTTCCTTGATTCTAAACTTAATTTATTGAAAAGCTTATGTTTTGCAAACCAGCATTACGTATTTTTGCTTTCAACTTGGTCTTTTTCTTGCTTTTTCGCGTGAGTGGATTAACAATTCACGCAATAAACAGGTTTTTATTGTGCTGCGGGGCGCTGTTTTTATACCGTGGACTGGGAGCAAGCCAGTAACATTTACAAATTGCGTGACATCTAGATTAAAATTGGTCACGCTAGTGATTCAACATTATTTTACTAGTCACCCGAGTAGGAGTGGAACATGTGATCTTTCTGATCTTCCGTTTTCTTGACAGTAAAGGAGACTGCAATTACTGATTTTATGATACTTATTTTAACAAGTATTTTATCGCCGGACATTAACTGAGAAGAATTTTTCGCCAGGACGGACGAGTGAAAAAACACGCATTTTATGTCAAGCGAACCCCAATATGGCTTGCTATTGTTTTTAAGGCACCAATCACAAGGCCGTCTTTGCTAATTGGCTCCCAGAAGTTGATGTCTTTCAATTTCGAAAAATCATTTCTCCTTTGCAATTTGGTTGAAACAATCATCTGTCAAACTCAGGAAAAAGCTGCTGAAAAAAATGGTAAGTATCTTTTACCAGGGTACATAAATTTTGCATTCTTAAGAAGCACCGCACTGGTTTATTTGTGAATTTTGGGGTTGAAAAAGCAGGTGAAGTTCAATTTTTTCGCTAGTGTTTTGAAGGCAAAATTTTGAAAGCTAATGACCGCGTCGCATAACGCCCACCTTTCTGTACAGAACAGAAAGTCAGTTATCAAGAAGAACGGCGCTCATTAGCTTCTGTAGTTGTTGAAATGATATTAATTTTTGCCTAAGGAGAGTTTTGAGTCTTAAAAGACTAGGGAAGTTGATTTCATTAATAATGGTGGATCTAAAGATAGTCACCCGAGCATATTCAGCACGATACAGGGAATCTTTAATAAGTGTCAGCGAAATATAAGTCCGGGTAATTCATGTTGAAGTTATGTATTATTTAGTATTGCATATTGATTACAGCGTCTACAAAGGAAAATCCTCTCACCCGCTTAGTGCCCGCTATGCGGAATAATATTTCCTGATACAAGCTTCGTATTTTCAACATACAGCTAAGATATAAATAGATTTTCGAGTTTCTAAAATCTTACAGCCTTGAGCACATGATTTAAAGTCAAAACACGAGCCAGCAGTGGCGATCTACAAAAATTGTTACTGTTACTCGCGATTTTTCTTTTTACTTGAGATTCCTTTTCTCTCACTATTTTTTTTTATAACAACACCTAGTTGAAAATATTTTACGAGCGACAGGGTTATTATTTGCATCTAATGTGTCATCCTTTTCCCACCCACACACGGCAAAGTTTGCAAAAAGGAAAAAAGATCATAATAAGAGATAATCTGAAGGCCTTGAACTTCACACTGGGGCCTTCATATTAGGGCATAACAATACATAAAAGACACTGAATTAAGTTTTGAGCATCAAGCAGCCAATCGAAGCGAAGACGTGGTTTCTTTGAGCAGGTGCAATCTGAGTGGTATCAAATTTGCTTTAGTTTTTATCTGTCCAAGTGTAGAAGCTAGTTCATAAATACTAATTAAAATTCCTAGAAGTATAAAATTTTCTTTAAAACCTCATCTTCAACTATAAGGCTTAAACCAGTCTTGTATGAAGACATTCACCTGGAAGCCAAATCGGTCCAAGCGGTGACCTGCCCTTGTCTACGTCTTGTGTCAAGGTTTTAAAATGGAAAGACTTCTTTGAGTTAATATAAGACTTGGGCCATGATAATTAAATATTCAACAAAATACTTTTCCGGATAATGTTTTCTTGAGACTTTTGCTTAAGGGTACGGTCGGTTGATTCGATCACACTCTAAACTTGAAAGAGTCGAACCTGCGGCTTTTCATATTTTGACATTTAAGCTCGGACGTCATGAAACTCACACAGCGGCAAGCTTGAGAAAACATCCAGCTGCAGGGTTAACTTTATAAAGTTCTATAACGTACGTCTAACAAATTTCGGTTTAGAAGTTCAATCCATATAAACACTATATTTTGCAGTATTGTGTTACAAACACTGAGCCTGGTGCTTTTCGACAACCAGCGGCCACTTTTACCAAACGTTACCATTTTTGTGGTTTCATATGTTTTTAAGCAACTACAAAAGATCACTATTCAGTCGTCATGCAGCGCATAAATCCGAAATACGGGATGACCGACGAGACGTCCAGTTACCGACGATCCTTCGTAGACAAGTGCAATCCTGGAACAAGGGGTTGCCAAGTTCAAGTCGACCTTTGTTCCATGCTGTTTGCACAATGTTCTACTTTCGCACTAACTTATTCTTTGAATTTAGTTAAGCTACGAGCATGTCGTTCATAAGCACAGGTAGGACTCAAATTTCCATTATTGACGTCCGAAGATAGCCTTAGCGTGAAAAAACAGCTGACATTTTAAAACGCTGCCACAGGCTTCCCGCGAAATGACGTAAAAAACGGAACGACCGTAGAGTTTCTATTCTGATGAGGGATCACTAGCCAGATCTGGGTATAGTGGTTCTCACTGGTTGGTTAAACCAATCAGAAGTGCTTATTACAGTGTTAACTCGATCAGGAAAAATCAGGGTTAAACAAAATTTTTCCAAGGACAGGGTCGAGTCAGTTGTATTACAAAGCCATTAAAGAAGTAGGGAATTTTATTTTCTCTGTGCTCAAAAATCCCGTTAGAAGTGTAAAGAGTTCTAAACTGAACACAGAAATATTGATGTTCTGCAAAAGTGCCAAAGCAAATGAAAACGTGGATTGTTTTCTGTTATAAGTCACGTGATGGAAAGGTCAGTGAAAATTGTTAACAGGTCAGTGAAAAGTAAAGCAATTTCTTTAGTTTCTTGCCGGAGAGTGGCAACCCTCAATTAGGTTCCATCTAAAACAAATCTTTGGAAATTCAGCAGTATAGCTGCCTGTAAAAAAATTAGCTTCGGTCCTCTCACCAGTCACTTTCTGCTCGTTGGTCCAGTGTTTGCTTGGCAGTTGTGAAACATTTTTTTTTTGCTTGATTTCAGGCTGATCAACTTACCGAAGAGCAAATTGCAGGTATGGAAACCCTCCCGTTTCTTTTTTTGCCTCTGAATTACGGAGCTTAACTTTATTGATTTCTTGGCCTGTTTGTTAATTCAAAATTTATTGCTTTAGCCTGGTTCTAGTTTCTGTGATCTCTAATTATCAAAAATCAAATATTCTTAAATAGCATCTTATTTGAGGGGCATTGTCCACGAGTCCTCTGCGTGCTCCTTCCTAGCTACAGGCTTTCCCCTCCCCTTTGTATCTCGTTCTCCTTTATCTTCTGATAAACTAGCTCAGTTAAACCTTGCTGATATCCATCCTTATTTATTAATAAAGCTTGCTTTCTTTATGCACATAGAAATCAAATGTTAGTTTACTTAATTAATTATATATTTAGTAAGTAAGCTGAGAGATGAGTTTGAGGCAAGGAATTTTGATAGGCGTCCACCTAAACTCTCAAGGTCGCTGGCACCTCTAAAAAAGAAGACAGAAACTAAAAACCCAGCAATTTGTTCTATACGTTTTCAGAATTCAAGGAAGCGTTCTCTCTATTTGACAAGGATGGAGATGGTACCATCACCACAAAAGAGTTAGGTACAGTGATGAGATCTCTTGGACAGAATCCAACAGAAGCAGAACTTCAGGATATGATCAATGAGGTTGATGCTGATGGTGAGTTAACAACGCAACTTTTTTTACAAAATAAACCTGCTTCTGATCTTACTATTAATGAGAACTTTGATTTTGTCGCTCATAAACAGGTAATGGGACAATAGATTTTCCCGAGTTTCTAACCATGATGGCGCGAAAAATGAAAGACACTGACAGCGAGGAAGAAATCAGAGAAGCTTTCCGAGTTTTTGATAAGGATGGCAATGGCTTCATCAGCGCTGCTGAGTTGCGACATGTCATGACCAACCTTGGGGAAAAACTTACAGACGAGGAAGTTGATGAGATGATCAGAGAGGCTGACATCGATGGTGATGGACAAGTTAATTATGAGGGTGAGACCTAGATTCCCATGTTTTATATGTATTAAAACGTACACTCCCGTGAATAAGAAAATCACAACAGTTGTCCCCCCTTTTTGAAAATTGTAATTATTTAGAGCATGGAACGATTGCCATTTGAAATTAAGCTCGGCGACATGATAATTTTACTCAAAAACATTTGGGGGTTTGAGGTTAGGCCAAGGCATCGAACGCTGAACAGGAGCAGCAAGGAGAGGCAAAGGATGCCCTTTTCAATTCACCTTTCTATTTCATTTCCACTCTTTCCATGATGATTTTACTTGTTGTAGTTTGAGTAACCCATGAGTTTCTAAATGCGCAAAAAAATAAAATTTGTTGTTACAAAAATGGTGATTACAAACAGTGTGGAGAGTCTAACAGGCTTGGCTGAAAACAGTTTCAATTCAAGCAATAGTTATTTTTCCTTTCTGTCGAGGCTTTGCTATATACCATCCAATAAAATAAAACAAAAGAACGATAATGATAACGATGATGATAACGATAACGATAACGATAATGATAACCATAATGATAACGATAACGATGACGATAACGATAACGATAACTATTATGATAATGATGACGATAACAATAACGATAACGATAACGATCACGAGAATGACAACGATTATGATAACGATAACGATAACGATAATGATAACGAGGACGATAACAATAACGATAAAGATAACGATAATGATAACCATAATGATAACGATAACGATAATGATAACGATGACGATAACAATAACGATAACGATAACGATAACGATAATGATAACGATGACGATAACGATAACTATAATGATAACGATGACGATAACGATAACGATAACGATAACGATAATGATTATGATAATGATGATAACAATAATAATAATAATTATAGTAATAATAAAACGCCTGGCAATAATTATAGCTATTATATTTTTATTGTCTTGCCCAATGCAATGTAAACTTTAAATACAAGGTCTACACAGCATATTTATGCAGATCCATTAGTATAAAGTTCAAGCTTTAGCATTAATTAGTTCTTAATATTGTTTTGCAACGCTGAGGACATTTTTCTATCTTTTATTTGTAGAGTTTGTGAAGATGATGACTACTAAGTGATTCAAGAGCATTCAATTCTGCTAATATCCGCAAGACTGCTTTCCAATAAAATAACCATAAGCCATTTCACATTACCGCCGTCCTCTGCTTAGTTTAGGCATATTCTTTAAAATAAAATATTCGTTTAAGAAAGTTTTAGGCTAGGTTTTACAGACATGTATCAGCTGTATTTTGTAAGCTAAACACAATCTCCCATAGTGAATTTTTCTTATGTATAACTTCGCAGATGTCATTGATCAGTTAAACGATACTGACATGTTTTTGCAAAGTATACTAAATCCAGTTTACTAATCCACCTGAGTACACTGATGCGGGTTAGATATTCCATTCAGGTAACAGGAGAAACAGCGAACTCCACTGCAACGTTTAGTTGCAACGTTTAAACTTTTGGGATCGAAGTACCTATCAAATCTGCACTGTTAACTGAAAACTATACTAGGAAGTAAAAGAAAAGTGACGGAAGTAGAAAAAAAGTTGAAGATACACACTGATATTGACAAACTGTAGATATCTTTAAGGTGAAGGTTTCGCAAAATGCTATGCAATAAAAGTCCAATACTGAGTTGAGTCTGTGTCATGTTCCAAAACCACCCCCTCTATTGTAGTGTTCTTTCGCTGGTTTAATTTAAAGAGGCCGCAGACTCTTTAGTATAACTCGGCTTGAAGTGTCCGTTGCAATTTCTAGGTTGTAAATGGTCTTTTGCTATACTAGAACATAGACTGATGAGAACTGAAAGTGTGTCACTGGGGCGTACATTTCATTCTTGGCACTAAAGGCCTTAATAAATCCGTTTAAAACCTTTACGCTACAAAGTCAATCTGGGCCCTGTATTGAATTGTTCTGTTTTTGTTGGTTTGTTTGTTTGTATGTCTGTTTTTGGGAGCCGTGTCTCTTAAATTACCCTCATGTTGAAAGATAATTGTTATTATTAGTCGTTCAAGATATTTATCAGTTTTTGTTTAGCTTCCTACTGCTGCCTAAAAGAAATTTAGAAAATAGCGAGGTTGTACGAAAAGTCGAAGAGCCCCCACTCTTTAATTAGTTAGTAGAGAAGAATTTGACTTACTGAATGGAACGGGTAAAATAATATCATATATCTATTTGAATTACTGCAACCTCTGTAGTAATTCTTCGGTAGCTATTTTGTGAGGGTCTCAATGGGGTTAACCGATAGGCATAAAACGGCCAAAAATTTACTCGATAGCCGTAAAAATTGAAAAATTTTAACCGTTAGCCATAAATAGGGTAAAAAACAGTTAACCGTAAAAGAAACTGTTCCCTAGATTTGCTACTTTTAAGGAAGGTACTAAACTCACTTATGGTTGGGTTTTTTTTCATTTTCCGGCTAGTGTGGCTCCGTACGCACGTTAGGTAAAGCGCCTTTTAGGTGTTGACCAAGACCCATTTCCATTTCCGCCGCTCTCTCGGGGAACTAATTTTTTTTTTCCATAGCGAAAGTGTGGCTTCTTGCTGGGGATATTTGGGATTTTCAGAAGGTCGTGCCCTCGAAACACTATTGAAACAACACGCAGAGATCTCACTGTTTGCAAAACACGTTGCCCATAAACAACATTTCCCTGTTTTGCTCTGACGCTACGGTAGACATTGCCATGCCTAGTCTCTGTACGGCGTCTTCCCACGCAATCTCGGTCAAGGCATTTCGGTGGCGAACTCGCTCAGACCAGGTGATCCGAAACGCATTAGCCACGCGAAATAATGAGGCCTACGGACAAGGCAACGGCTGACAAGGCAACGGTTACTCTTTCAAATTATATGCAATAAGCAAATGGCATATGAGTATGTTGTATCACCTTTCTAGTAGTTCTGGTGGTGATTCGATGGTGTGGTAGATGCTGATATATTCAAGGTAAGCAATACAAATATTTGGTTTAAGAGTACACTCAAACGTCAAGCTCTGCAGAGTTTCTTCTTGTAATAGTTTGAGTTTTAATGCATTTTAAGTGAAGGGAACGGCCTAACTTTGGGGTATCCACTTTAGTCACAGCCGACAAGACTACATGACATAACGAGCTTTATCCAATGACCAAGATCGTCAACTTCTGCATTAATCGTTGATTCAAAAGTGGGGGTGCATAGAAGGCCTGCTATTTCCTTTTACTCATATGAGCTTTTCAAGGAATTTTAAAATGTTAACAACCTCTAGTGAGACTAACGAAGAAACTTGTGTTTGTTGATAATTTGAACCCAAAGTAAAACAGGGTAAAACAGAAAGGTAACCTCTTGAAAATAGTTTGAAAAATCTATGATAAAAGAGTCTGTCCGTTGCCTTATGACGCGATATTGGTCATCATCTGCACAAACTCTGAAATGAGAAAACACAAAGTTTTACCGGGATTTGGTCTTTACAGGTGAAGACGCACTTCATTTATACTTTATCAAGACAAACGTTTTCTTGTACTACGAAACGGACAGGCGCGCTATAAACGTTTTGCCCTGCATTGCTTAACCTGAGAAAACAGCCGTCATTGGCGACGCTACCACTGGTTTCCCCGCCAAATGATGTCTGAGAAACGAGCGCAGAAATTCCATACTGATGACGCGTCACTACCCAGATCTAGGCAGTACTTCGGTGGTGCCGCGTGGGAAATTTGATTCAACCAATCAGAAGCACTACCCAGATCTGGTTAGTGACACGTCATCAGTATGTAATTTCTGCACTCGTTTCTCAGACGTCATTTGGCGGGGAAACCAGTGCTAGCGTCGCCAAATGTCAGCTGTTTTCTTAGGCTACGCATTGCTATGCTAAAAGAGGTGTATTGCTCTATGTAAAGGAATCCAAGGCGGTCTTGGATTTTGCATTCCACGCCGTGGATTCCACATTCTAAGTACTGGATTCCAGTCTTTGTCAGTGGAACTTGGATTCTGGATTCCCAATCCTTACTTTGTATTCCGGTTTCAAGAACCCAGGATTCCGGATACCAAAAGCAAAATTTTCTCGGATTCCAATTGAAGCAAAAATTTTCTGGATTCCCTTACATAATGCGAGGTGTAGGCTCGACGAAGACGCTGATAATGATCGCAGTTACGTCATTTGCGTTATTGACAACAAATAATGCAGTAAGCGACATTCCCTGCATGGGTTGCAAGAGCGTGGCCTTTGAAATTGATAGCTTGCAGTGCGTGTTTGCAAAATTTGGTGACAAAGTAAAAATGAGAAGCGGGTTCACCATGCCCTTGTCGTTTTTCTTGATAAAGCTACAGATTTTTATTTATTTTTTTTATCAGTTGCATGAGGGGTAGAATTCCCTTAGTCAGAGGGCTGTGCTGCAGTCAAGGATGTCGCGGGTTCGATTGGGGCCCAGCCAAGACCAGGGACTACAAAAAAATAAAAGAGAAATGAAAGTACTGTCTTTGCCCTACAACCGCCAAGACCTTCACGCGACCTAGATGATCAATTAGAAATGGTTGCGCTTTCTTTTCTGAGTAGGAGACATAAAACAGCTCTAAATACATTGACGCCTAAACTAATGTGACGTCAGTTGAGTGAGGGCTGTCATGGTTAAAACTTGTTTTGGCCCAATGAGTTATTACTCTTGAAGCTCTTGTCAAATCGCTTTCCTGAGTTGCTTATGTAGCAAGGCAAAAATAGGTGAAGGTTAACGTCACATAAGATCACTTACCTTCAAAGCTGACTTGCCCGTCCGAGTCGCAATCAGCTTCCTTCATCATTTCATCAATTTCTTCGTCTGTCAGCGATTGACCCAGATTAGTCATAACCTGAAAGTTCACAACACAACTTTATTATTAATTGCGACGCTCTGCGTTGAAGACACCTCTAAAACCGGAAAACGTAAACCTTCCAAAGATGATATTTTTGTACCCGAGTATTTGCCTCCAGATTTTCAGATACTAAAATGTGCGTCGTAATTAAGGTTGTGGCTAGTAGGTATGGGTTGAAGCTCCCCGAAGTCCTTTTCTCTGACCAAGAACTTATTTTGCATCAAGCAAGGTTTGTGTACAATTCAGTACCTGCGATGTTCTGCTGGGAATGGTCCCTCATACTTCGTTTCTAAGGTGTTTTTTTTCCCGGGGTTCATTCTCTTGGAGATTAAAGACCCTGAGGACAAGGATGGTCTCGCAACTCATCCAGGGAGGGTCCTAGGTGCTTACGTCACTAAACAGAGAACCCTGCTTTTACTTGAGGAACTCCATATGCAAAAAATAGGCACAGGCATAAGTCGTCTATAGCTTGAAGCAAGAACAACACCAACTTACTAAAACCTCTTACTAAGTGATATAGCGTTGTTTGAACTTTATCGTGGTTAGTATTAGCCCAATTCACTCCACTGTCAAGTGTAGGCGAACCCTCCTGGAGTTGAATTATTGAGATCAGTATCCAACTTCTGAGAGAAAGAAATGTTGCTAGACGTTGTGTTTACGTCATTCCTCCAACATAATTGCGTCTGCCGGAAGATAATGTGATGATGATGATGATGACGATGATGATGATTAGTGATGATTCTTATGGTGCTATTTCGTATTTTTTAAAAGAGACTATAGACCTGTTTGAGTTCGTCGGACGAGATGTAACCGCTGCCGTCTTTATCAAATACATTGAACGCATTCCTCAACTCGTCTTCCATCGTCATATTGGCTTGCTTGGAGGCCATTAACTGCAAAAACTCATCGAAATCTATCTCACCACTTCCTGGGGAAAGGAGTGATTGAATGATAAAGTCAACTCAAGAAACGAGTCTAAAAGGCTTGCCCAGTTTTGAAGATGTGTGGTTTCAAACCCTATTATACTGCCTCCTATATTCTTTAGACTTCATGAGAAGGAGAACATTTTAACGCCAAAGTGTCTCGAAGCTTTGTATTTATTGCAGCCTTTAATTTTCAAACTAATTAACCTGTTTTCATGGAAAATATTTCATTGTCACTCCTGACGTTGTATTAAGACATCCTATCCCCATAATCTGGCATACTCTGAACTAGTATAGTCGTTTTGTGTTAAAATGTCGTGAAATGAAATTAATTATAAATTGACGGTGATTCAACAGGGACGAATCGCCACTACTCAGTTTTTTTTCAACATCAGACTCAAAACCATGATTTGGTTTCATGCTCCCCATATGGGTTCCTAAATCAGTGTATAAAGTACCTATACTGAACTCCTGTAAAGGTCATAATCATGCAATATAACGATGGGTCTTGTATGCTTGCCACATAAATATGCAGACGATTAAACACCTCTTTTCGGGAAGATCATGTATTTCATCAGATTTTCATAGCTCTGGCTTAGGGATGCGTTTGTTTCATCTGTAGGTACTGAGTCACAGTTGCTTTATTACTACGGTCGCTTTCTTTAGTCTGTAGTTCGTGCGGATATTTCTGTCCCCTCCCCTTAAATAAATTGTCTATATATATTTAAAACTGAAAATCGAAAAAGAAGTTCCCAGTGTAGGAGAACGTACAGACGCTTGGAACGAAATTTCACTGCAAAAATACCATTCGCTGTACTTCCAAGGTAGACATTCTTGGTAGGCTATACGTATCGTCCTCAGCTACCCCATATTTCATTGACTGTGCTTCCCAGGTATTTTACTTCCCCTGCAGGCGGGCTATCCATACCGCCTTTATACACCCCATCATTCCTTATACTTCCAAGGTAATACTCCTGGTTAGCGAGCTTAATACCTACAGTATTTATCTACCCCAGATATCATTCATTCCCCGTACTTCCCAAGACATATCCACTGCAGGCGGGCTATCAGTACCGCCTTCACTTTAAGTAAACCCCAGAATCATTCCTCATACTTTTAAGGGTCATATTCCTTGCTAGCGGGATATACGTACCGTCTTTATCGACCCCAGATATCATTTCCTGGACTTCCGCCTCAGTTGGACTCTGTCCTAACGCTTCAAATACTTGCTTGAGTTCTTTTATGCTTATTGTTCCCCCAGCATCCTTGTCAAACAGCTGAAAAGCCTCCCTGTACTCTATAAGGAAAGGACGGTGAAAAAGCAACCATTATCTGAGAAATGATGTGATTAACATGTCGCGAGCACGGGAAATTCCGATAGGAATTGTACGTATGACCTTCCGCACCGACTGGTCGAATGCTCTAGCCACTGAGCTACGAAGGACTCGTGGCAAGCTAGGCCATATACAAGGTTCATGTATGACATACGTCCGGCATACTGCTATATAGGATCACATTTCTCCACCGAGCTGAAAATTTACCATCATTCTTTATTTATCTCTATCTGTTTATTGACTGTATAATTTTTATGGACATCCTTAAACCAACAAAAGTAAATCAATGAATTAAAATGATACATAAATAAATGAATGAAAGAATGATCTTCCAAACCTGATATTTCTTCATCTGTAAATTTGTCCGCCTACGAACAAAACAAAAAAATTCTTCTCTCCGTAACATTCCCCTTGATTGCCCGAATAAACAAACAAACAAACAAATAAATAAATGATTGAATAAATGAATGAATGAATGAACGAACGAACGAACGAACGAATGAACGAATGAATGAATGAATGAATGAATGAATGAATGAATGAATGAATGAATGAATGAATGAATGGATGGATGGATGGATGGATGGATGGATTGATGAATAGATAGATACTAGATAAATTGATTGGTAAATTAATTGTGATGCTAACAATTACAGACCCATTACTGTGCTGCCAACGATCAGTAAAATTCTAGAAAAAGCCGTGCACACCCAACTGTACGCTTATCTTAAGAACAATGGTATCCTTACATCTAAGCAATTTGGTTTCAGGCCGAAGTTATCAACTGGAACAGCCCTATCTCATTTCACAGACAATATCCTCCAGAATATGGACGCTGGTTCCTTTACAGGTGCTGTTTTTCTGGACCTGTCTAAGGCCTTCGATACAGTGGATCATCCCCTGCTGCTGCAAAAATTGACGAACATCGGTCTTACCACCTCTACCACCCAGTGGTTTAGATCGTACCTCACAAACAGATCTCAAATTACATCAGTTGGAGATGCTCACTCTGCATCTACCGAAATGCCTGTTGGAGTACCCCATGGCAGTATATTGGGACCTTTATTGTTTTTAATTTACGTGAATGATCTTCCGGACTGTCACCTGGCAAGCGATATTATTCTTTATGCGGACGATACTGTACTCTATTACTCATCCAAAAGCGTCAGTGATCTTGAACATCACATCAATGCTGACTTGGGGACAGTGTCTGAGTGGTTCTCTAGAAATCTCCTGACACTAAATATATCCAAATGTAATTTTGTTATCTTTGAAAGTCCTCAGAAACTGAATCGTATTCAAGGCATTTCGGTTAAAGAAGAGGGCACTAGCATTGAAAGAACACAATCATTCAAATACCTAGGCGTAACGCTTCAACAGTCTATGTCCTGGGCAGATCATGTCGATGCTATCAGCACGAAGATTAATCAGAGAATAGGCCTAATTAGGAGAATCAGGAATCTATTGCCGCTACAAGCTAGAGTTGCCTTGTACAATTCCCTAATCCTTCCTCTTTTTGATTACGGAGACGTTATATGGGGGGACAAAAACAATGACAACATCATGTCAGAATTACAGATTCTACAGGATAAAGCTGCTAAAGTTATGCTGGGGCAACCACCCCGAAGCTCGTCAACTGAAGCACTGAAAAGTCTAGATTTGAAGTCACTGTCCACAAGAAGGTTTTTTCATCGCTGCATTGCAATCCACAAGTGTCTTATTGGAGAAACCGATTTCAACTTTAATTTTACTAAAAGTCAAGCTGTTCATTCATATAATACAAGACGCTCTAATGATATTCGCTTACCCCTACCCAGAACAAACTGGGGTAAACAAACTTTTATTTTTCACGCCGCGAAAGACTGGAACAGCCTTCCAAATGATTTAAAAGAGTGTAATATTTTATCTATTTTTAAATCCAAGTTAAAAACTTTTTTAAAAGATCTCAGCTAATTTTAAACCTTGATATTTTTTTGTATAATCGATTTTAAGATTTTAAATTTTTAAATTTGTTTTACTTGTAAACATATTTTACTTTTTTCGTAATTATTAATTAATTAGTTAGATTAATGCATGAGGGCCCCACTGAAAACCGCCTTGGCGAGTTGGGCTCCCCCTATAAATATTATTATTATTATTATTATTATTATTATTATTATTACTATTATTATTATTATTATTATTATTTAGACAGTAAGGCGAGGACTGGGAACTTGAAAAGAATGGGATTAGGAATTTCGTAATAGATCTTATCTATTCCGTGCAACAGTTTCCACACCTGACCTCAGTTGCTCAAAAGGTAGATAGCTCTATCCACTGGATAAATCACTATCCACTGAGTAGCGCAATTAGTTTCCCATCCATTGAATAGCGATTTATCCGGTGGATAGCGTTATCCAACTTTTGAACACTGAACTGGGGCCTGAACATTAAGGCTAATTCAACGTCCGGTCAATGCCTTTGGCCCTCGTGCGAAAGGTGAATTCTCCGCGTGTGTCACGCTCGTGGAACAGGGATAAACCCC
Source organism: Porites lutea (assembly GCF_958299795.1). NCBI lineage: Eukaryota > Metazoa > Cnidaria > Anthozoa > Scleractinia > Poritidae > Porites > Porites lutea. Next base: position 10,901,461 of record NC_133201.1, read on the forward strand.
GTGCAACGAGCGGAATGTTCGCGTTTGTATTTGTTTTGTTTTTGTGGAATGGATCTCTAGTTTAGATTATCAAAAGCAAGAAAGTATACTTAGAAGCAGTTAATCTGTTTTGGTCAGGCAGGATTTTTGATTTTTATTCAAGATATCATTCAAACCGGACGACAGAACATGTTCAGAATGATCGTAACTGCACTTTAAAGCGATGAAAATAAGCCATTTTTGTGGACCATTCCTTGACAAGAATCGCACTCTTTTTATAAAAAATATTTGATGTTTATACTTGCAAATGCACCTAAGGAATTTGACTCGGCAGTTTGTAAAACTTTGAAGATTTATTTAGTGTTATGATCTACATCGATAGCCATTTTTGTTAAACAGATATTTTTTAACCTCTTTGGCTCGCTAGGTCTCAGTTCAGAATAATCTCTGACGGAACTTAAAACACATGAAACGTTCAATCGATATTTTATACCACTTTAAAAAGAACGTTCCTATACCATTAAACCCGCACTTAGTTGTGAAACCGAGAGATGGAGAAATAGAAAAAGTGACGCTTCCAAAAAAGTCCTTACGTATTGGCGTTCCTGAAAATTCATTTGCCCAAGCATTTTTAGACACGACCTGGAGATAAGCAACATCGTTTTATTCTCGGAAGGAAGGAAAGGCTTTGTTTATGTCTTTGGAAGCAAAAATGCGAAAACTTCGATGTTGGAGACCCATTTAATTATTCGTTGTGCAATAATAGCAGAACCGACAGATTATAAGACTACTTTCTTTGAACGAAAACCATCACAGATTGCCTTCCAAATGTGCAATTCAAAGTGGGACAAAATTGAACACAGAAGCGGAAAAACCAGTACCGTACTGAAGAGCAATGGCTATTGTTTAACAAGTGCGTGTAGACTTACCATACTGAAGAAGGTCCTGTGTGTATCAAAGGCGTAAATGAATCAGTGTCTGTTAATAGCCTTGATTGCAAGAATGTGAAGGTTGAAAAGAAATTGAACATCATAACTGTCACCAAGTGACAGCTTGATATAAATGGTAATCGATCTCAGTCATGTAATTAGAAACAGCTATTAATAATAATGATAATAAATATAAAGATATAAAAAGAAAAGATCCTTCTAATTTGCAATTTTATGGAAACAAGCAAACCAAGACTAGGCGATGAAAAAAAGAAATAATTTGCATTAATTAAATCTAATAAAAAGATCCGGTAACACTTAAAAAAAATGATAGTCTAAAACTACTTCCGGTTGTCTTTGCAAATAAATTTACAAACGGGTGTATAGTGTCCAAGACTACGAGCAAATAACACTGCTTTTGAATGTTCTAGAATTGTATGATAGTGACAGGCTACAATAGGCTTTAAAATCCAACGACGCGAGGGAAACGAGAACTTCGCTTAGAAAGGGAAATTGCTTTCTTTTAGTCTTTATTACATTATTCCAATAAACTTACTTTGTCAAATATAGGCGAATCCTCCTGAAATTGAATTCCTAGGGACCATATCCAAGTTCAAAAAGAGAAATAAAATTTCGTCTTTGCGTGTTTATGTCCTCCATAAAGCGCGAAATTATGTATTTTCACGTCGTAGTCGTGTAAAAACGGGTAAAGAAATATACAAAAAAAGCTCGATGAACGTGTAAAGTTGTTGTTTTACTTATAAACCTTTTTTTTGACGTTCTCGTTGCCGTCCGCGTCGTCGGATGTTAAAGCCCCTTATGCCTTCATCTGACGGCGGGTAAGGGGGTTGGGGGGCGGGGGTGGTCAGGGTTGGCGCAACAGAATGCATTATTTGATTAGATTCACAAACGATTTCTTTCATTAGAGACTGCAAGAGCCATAGTGGGACTCTTGGAGACTTTTATTCCTTTATGACGCCGAGAATGACTTCAACAAAAGGCTATCATCCCAAGTTGAACAAACCTTTATTTATTGGAACCATAATGATTATTGTATGGGGGCGTGGGACAAAAAAACTAAAATGACGACTTAATGTCGATTGACAGCAAAAATACGACAAATAGGAAAAGACGATGCATGCTTCCACTTGAATAATAATCTACAACAATTCACTTGAGGTGAGTAGAAAAAAATAATTCGCCTTCATTGAAAAGTAACGAAGGCTAACTCCATCTAGTCACTGCTGACAATTCTTGTGAACTCTGCAAAGGCATAAAACAAACAAAACAAAGGTTATACCACTACTATTTACCGTTCTACGTCGTAAAACATGCTTACAATTATGATGTATAGAAACAAATGGAAGAAATAAGTGCAAGAAAGAACGGGGCGCGCGAGGAAGACGTGCGAGGTGAATTTTTTCGCCCAACGCGAAAATTTATCCCCTCGGCAGTCTCTTAACCAAAGGAATTTTCTGCACACTCAAAAAGCGAGTAAAAACGATTTTCATGGGCCTCTCAGGCAGGCGCTCCATCTCCCATCGCGTGTCTCCCTCGCGCGCCCCGTTCTTTCTTGCGCCCGTTACTTCTAGGCGCCAAAAGTTCGGGTTTTTTACCTTCGGAAACTTCGCTTATTTTCTTAAATTGTATCCTTAAATCTTGTTTAATGGGACTCGATCAGCTTAAAGAACGTTGGCTGGCAGAACTTACACGGAAAACAAAAAGAAAAGGTTTTACATAGAATATCTTTCAAAGCGGTCACGTCACAAGGTCTACCAGGCTAGCAAGCCATCCGGGATTGACCCTTTGGATTCAACATGGAGATTGGGGCGGGGCGGGGCGGGGGTGTTTTGTTTATTTCAGCCGGGAGCCCATGTTTCAGCCTTAAATGACTGCATGCACAAGACGTGACCAGTAGCCATTTACCTTTCATGTCAACCCGGTTATCATTATTGACATCTGCCTTGGTGAACATATGTTTAAGCTCGGAATCACTCAGGTTCTCTCCACAGTTACGCATCACCCTCTTCAGGTCATCAAATGTTATAAACCCATCATTATCTGCGTCAAAAAGACGGAAGGCCTGGCGAAGTTCCAGCTCTCCACTCTTTTGTTTTGTCTGGGACATCATGACCAGGAACTCATTGAAGTCTATGTGTCCACTGCCTGAAAATGGAATTACAATGGTGAGCTAAGCTAGGGTCAGAAAACGGCCATGGAATCAGAGGGCGGCACTGCCTGAGTATTCCAAAATGGTTGCAATATTTTGTGTACTATTCAAGAGGAGGGATTCTCTCTACAATAGGTCATTTCCGAGTTCCCTTGGGCCTTTGTATCAAAACGAGGTTAGGTGCTCAGCCTTTGATATGAAAGTGATTCTTCATTCTCAAGCAAACGTAACTTATTTTCTCGAGAAAGGTTGTGCATTTAGCCTCATTTTGAAAGCGAGGGTTTTTGGAACTCGAAATTGGCCTATTGGACTTCAGGGCGGTTAGTAAGCGCCCTTACAATCAAATATAAATTGCGACATTAATCGGCTTTACTTCGGTAATGTCGACACCCGTAATCGCATACGTTTGCCTTTCGATTTTCCAACTGAGTTAAGTGGCTTAAGACCCCTTGACCACTGCATTGTTTCACGTTCATCGTTACATCGTTCAAGTGTGAACTGAAAACTTGAACAGACTCCCTTGTGGACTAAGGCCTGTTTCAAACGTCGTGCTACTGCCGCGCAGAACTCATTTGATAGAATTAATTCGACTTTGGCACGGTAGTGGAGCGACGTTTGAAATCATTAAGTTCAGAAACTTGAATTTAGTTCGACACAGCAATGAAATTCGACAGGGTCTGCCGTGCTACACGGTAGTGGCACGGCTCGGTTTCAAACGTCGCACGTTTGCCGGGCCGAACTCAATTCATAAGTTATGAAAATGGATATGTTTAAGTGTGTTTTGACTCTACTGCGCCTGACTGCGCATACTGTAGCTGACCGTGGGCGCTGGATGGAACGTTTGTTTTGACGTTTTCTTTATTTTGAATTTGGCGCGACTGAATTACATTTGACGTTTGAAACCACTCCCGTGCTTTCGCCGTGCAACTACCGGGTCAAATTCATTTGAGTTCAACACGGCAGTAGCACGACGTTTGAAAGGAGCCTTAGCCTAGCTTAAGAATGCGCATGCTCACCATCAGCATCAACATCTCTTATCATGTCTTCCACTTCCTGGGGAGAAGGATTCTGTCCCAGTCTCCTCATGACAACTCCAATCTCGTCAGTGGTTATGAAACCGCTGCCGTCATGATCAAAAAGTTCGAATGCCTCTCGAAAATCTGATTCAAAGTACACAGGAAGTTATTTCAAACACTCTCACACACAAAACACTTGAGATTAGTTGATTAAGCAACAGCAAAAAGCAAAAAGTGTATGTAAAATCTTCTGTTCTTTTTACCCCTAATCATCTTTAATTACCATGGTGTATATTAAAATAAATCGTGTGGCAATGATGAAAGCAGGTAAATTAGCACCCTGCTAGCGAAGACTTTCTTTCATTTCCTCGATTTTGGCGTACTTGAGAAAGACTCTGAATGAATTGAGCAAAATATTTGTTGAGTATGCATACTTATTGCTGGGAAACAGCTTTAGACCCAGGCCTAAATGCCGTGTGCCAGGTACAGCGGGCTCAGCTATAATCATCAATTTATCAAGTAACAGATGCCTGCACTCGGAAATTCAGTCTGACGATAAAGAACAAGATTGACTAATCGAGAATCATAGGCTTCGTCGAATTTAAAGGTTAGAAACGATTCGGTCACAGCCGCCTCCTCCTCCTCACCCAAGAAGAAAAAAAAGAGGCTTCGCTCTCGGAGTGGTTAATTAGCGCCCCAATTCTTCAAAAATTGTACAACAAATTTAAATTTTTTTGCCTTTATAATTTGACAGTAAAGCATTAGGCCACTTGGTGTGCCTGCTTTTCTAAGATATGTGTAATAGAGGGCACATATCTTTGGGACAGTGGTTAAAAATCCTTTCTAGAAATTAAAAAATGTATATATCATTCCTGCAAATTAAGTGGTAAAAGCCACTTTTCCGATAATTTGCTAGTAAGAGATGTGTCCACTGACTTCACTTCCCAACAATAATGTACAGTAACGTGTTCACAGCACTTAAAATACATTTCCCAGAGGTGACGTTGAATGGTGGGGTTTCTTGTGTTAAGTGTCCCAATATTCCTTCGTTGTAGCTAGTCAGTTGTATAACTCACGTTTCTTTTCCTTCTCTGAGAAATTCGCCTAGAAGAGATGAAAACAATAAGAGACAAACATCACACAATGCCGCATGAGAATATAAGTGATTGAAGTTTTTTTGAAGGAGGTGTACTTTATTTGATTTAAGGTTTTGTCCTGTTTCTCTCTAGAATGTGCGCCCGCTTATCTCAAATTTCAGCTTAAACGATGGGCGTTTATGGGAAGGAAACGCTTAATTAAGGTGGGGGGGGGGGGTGCTTTTTACGCGTTTCATAAAAACAAACTGTAACTAAAAGGCCAAATTGTTAAATAAAAAAAATAAAAACGAAAACTACACCGTCATTGATGTAAACCTAAAAGCAACATTAAAGTCGTTCGTTTGTTAAAACAGTGCTTGCTTATCAAGCATACCATAGTCCATACGCTTTAGAAACTGATTTTTCTTGTAAGAAATTGAGGGGGAGGGGAGGGGTGAATGGCTCCTATTGGAGGAGGCTCTTATGGCTTTGGGGGTGGGCGCTTATTCGAGGAAATAAGACCTTTATTAAGAGGCTTTTATAATTTTTAGGTTTGATATCATTTTTTGTTTAATTTCAAGTTAAAAATATTGTTCTGCATTTGCAATTAATTCACACTGACGATCTCTAGGCCCACCTTATTTCTCCGCTGACAATTAAATGTCAAGGTGTTAAAAAGCCTTCAAATACTGGTCATTCGTATTTAAATATTTTACTCATTCACCTATTACAAATATTTATCAAATCAGCACGAGAAGGTAAATGTTATTAGAAGAAAGGGTGATAGCAACAACCTCAAATGGCTCTTGGCTTCTACCACAATTTATAATAAAGTATGTGCCGTCAATAATTTGCAGTTATTTTCTTTTTGGAGCGAAAAAATAGTTCATCGAACAAAAAACACATACTTCCTAGATTGGTTTTTTCTGCTCTGTTAGCGTAGTCATCCCCAAAACAAAGCAATTATGTTGACGGAGTTTTAAAACTTTTGAAAACCACCCTTGTGTGACATCCGATGCCAAAATAGTGTAAACAATATTCGAGGACTACACCATTAAGTGTTTTATTGACTTCTCTACAGTTTGCGCGAAATAAAGTAAGTTTACTCAATCTAAATATCAACTTAGAATTCTGATTTTAGTCTTGCCGTGAAAGAGTGGAGAAATGTTGAAGTGCCAACAAAAATAACTGACGAATGACTGACAATGTTCTATATGTTCTGTTAAAATATTCGAAGCGTTGCAGCATCGGAGCGGTGCTATTGGCAAGAGATCATACGCCCTTTTCTGTAGAAACTTCGAGCAAAATTTTTCGGGCGAAATTTGAACGCATTGATCGAAAATTAGAAAACTTTAAGGCATTTCTCTTTGAAATTTCGTAGCAATAACACACGGCTTGTTTAACGTCACCGTGTAAGCATATCCGGGTGTGTCATATACATAAGCCGTTTGCAAGTTTCTACAGGAACCGACAGGTAAAATAACAACTAACCGCGGGTTTGCTAAGTATTTCTTAGTCCGTTAATTTGGATACGCATCTAAACGATCGAACGATTTGAGTCCCGGGTTAAATGTTTGGATACATTAAATAATGTTGTCTGTTTTACATTCACATTTGAAACGAAATGAACAATATATGAAAACGCTCTCAAACTTAAAACTACGTTATTACTTTAACACTATGTGAGAGAGTAGACAAAAGATATTGCCGCAATGCTTACCATTTTGTTTGCCGAGATCGAAAAAGCTTCGTCGAATCTGCAACAAATAATCCGCTATCTCAGATCACGAGTTTATAATCCTAACCGCCAGGGCGAGAATGGTAATTTGGGTGGAATTTATAAAACGAAGCTTGAAAACAGAATTTGCAATGCAGAGTAGTCTCGCTTCACAGATCGTAATTAGTAGTGACGTAACTCTAGAAAGTACAAGAAAATGTTGTGACGCCTAGAAAACTATTTGTGCTTGACCAATGGGATGTTCAAACTTTTTGAAGTGCAAGATATGCTCATTTTGACAGTTTTAGCAAGGCAAAAACACCAAAAATATTTCGAATGTTAATTAGAATCAACTTAATGAATCAAACGCTACAATATCAGCATCGATAGGAAGCGTCGTTAAATAAATCCAACACCAACCTTTCATTTGTACATCCATCAAAGTTGGATTTATAACTCTGTTGCAGTCGAATGAAGTGTTTACACGGACCCCAAGGCGGTGCTAATTATCTGTCATGTATATAGTCACCCCTTGTTATTGCTCTTGAAGACAACAAAAGAACGACAATAGAGAAATTGTGGATGTACATATATTTGACTAACTCGCAAAGTATTATCCATGCTGGTGTGCAGTTAAAATGGGAGACTCGTGTCGGAAACTCTGTGACGAATATACTTTTCTCTGGAATCAATAATCCTCAACAAAACGTAACGATCGCGTAAAAAGTACTTCAGCGGCAACTCCAAGGAGAGTACCAGCTTTTTAAACCTTTTGATAGGAAGCAAAGGAGCTGTGGAGAGGACGAGAAGGGGCCAAAATACTTTCCTTTCTTATTCTTTACCAACCAGTTATTGTAAAAATAAAAAATAAAAAATAAAAAAAACAGCCTACACGTCCCAAGCTCAATGTCAAGAACTCTCCTTGAATACGGACGCTTAGTACCGTATTCATTCGATTAACCGCGCCCTGGGCGCTTATGAAATTTTTGGACCTTGAGTGGGCGCTTATTCGAGGTGGGCGCTTACTACATTTTTTACCATTTAAGCAAGTGTAGCATGTTTATTATGCAACAAAACAATAAATGGTAATAACAAAACGCGAAGATGTAACAAAGCAAGGTTTCTGTAAAATACTGAAGAAAACTCCGTCTTCGGGGAAGTCTCTTATCAGTACTTATTCAATTTTTTGACGGTTGGGAGCGGGAAGGGGGGTGGGGTGGGAGTGGGCGCTTATTTTAGTTGGACTGGGAATAGGAGGGAGGTGGGGTGGGGTGGGCACTTATTCGAGCCTGGGCGCTTATTTACTTTTTCTGCCTTTAGGATGGGCGCTTATTCGAGGTGGACGCTAATTCGAGGTTGGGCGCTTATTCGAATAAATACGGTATTCTAGTTTTCATGCTTACGATAGATCTGATGCAGTTCTAGGTCGTCTTTACTTAGCATTTGGGTGACAGACCCTCCCAGAACCCGTTTGCATGGACACTCCAATCTCGCATCTATTGTGCTTTACATTGTATTTGTTTCCTCTACTTAGCTGTTCTCCATAGATTTTTCGGAGGACTGGCTCAGTTTCAACATCACTGCATACAGTAGTCAGAGGTTTGGCTTCCAGAGATCTCTTATCTCGTTGTGGCGCTGAGTACAGCAAAACCTCCTCCTTTGTAAATCATAGATTGGCTTACAATAAAAAGTTCCCCGAAAACACAGTTGGAGGGGATATCACCCACTGCCAAGTCATAGCGTAGTTTAACAGCGGCGCAGAATAGAACAGGAAGCACTGAGGGCCACGCCGATGACCCTTTTTCCACCGCCAGACCTAGCTGACGCGAATGACACACGACTTGTTGAATGAGGATGTAAGCTGCTTAGTACGCTTACGATTGAAATAGAGCAAATAATCTACTAACATATTATTTATATTAGCAACTTCATTTACACAACTGGGCAAAATGTCGCTGACATATTCCTTTAAATACTCTCCGATCGTGAACCTATCACCGCCCCGAGATGTTTCTGCCCTTGCACTGTTATATTAATAAACAATTCCTTGAAAGCTTCTATAACATTTTTCCCTTAGCTGGTTTTAAAATAATCCAACAATTCTTGTCGTTCGGAAAATACCCAAAACCTGGAACAAGGGTGTCTAGAAGATCCCATCACTTCTTAGTGTAGTAGAGTCAGCTACCCATCATAGCAAGGGGATCTCCCTCAATTGTTCCTTCTGCTAACATCTCTGTTTTTTATTTTATTTTGTCTCTTTCATACGGACGGTCTTTGAAACGTTAAAAGTTAACCATCTTGGGGAAGAATTCCTAGGAACATCAGGAAGTTGCATGAAATATTACTAGAGAAGTTGAAGCCGTCGCGATGAGTCTCAAATAGCTCCGAATGCAATACGACGTGGGCATTTTAATATAATAGACTATAACGTGCCTTGTATATCTGAACAAATTTTTCTCTCGGGACGACTGTGATTTTAGGGAGTAGACAAGGTGCGTTATGGTCTATGAGAAAATAGTAAATGGCTAAGAATTGTATGAGCCTTAACGTGTGCGGGTTACGGTGACTCCCGTCCTGGGGCCCGTTTCTCGAAAGTCCCGATAATTAACCGGGTCCGTAAAGCTGTTGTTGTTTACATGCAAGATAGAAGTTTCAATAGTTTTGCATCTAACATGATAAAACTATCAGTTAATGAAACAAAATGGAGTATTTTGCTAGCCAGGACCGGCGCTTTAATTTTTTTTTATTTCGATTTGAATATTTGATTTCGGGCACGAAAAGTTATCGGGACTTTGGAGAAACGGGCCCCAGCTGCTCCCGTATTTTTTTTGCCCGCATGGCGTGATGCAGATATGTCCTTTGTATGCGTGCATATGGCATACACGAAATTGACGGCGTCACGCAATAACTGTCAAATCAAGCAGAGATAACTTCGAATATGTGATATTTTGGCCTATTGGATCGTTAATGGACCAACGGTTCTGTACTCGACCACATAGCCAGTCCCAAGACTAGGTTGCCTGAAGCTTTAGTAATAAATTTGTCATTTATACGACACTCATAAATTTTTGAATAAACGATATGCAAATCTTAAGAGAAATCGTCAAAAAAAGCTAGATTGTCAGGGAAGACTTGTTTTGACAGTTTTCATCATGAAAAGAAATAAAGAAAAAATCATAACTAGAGCTCGGAGAGAAAATAATGAAATGAAACGAAGAATAAGTAAAAATGCGGCGGTCTTCGTTGCTATCGCATTTCATTGCTATGCAAATATTAAAAAGAGAATCTGAGCCTCTGTTTACATGTACATTGAAATACCATATAAGACGTAACTGAGAATGTGTCAAAACTATACCAACCGAAACTTCGATATTTCATGGGAATGTCATAAGTGCCGATCGACTTTGTATTTCATTGCAATCAAGGCAGGGAATCGAGGTAAAAGTAGCCATGAATAGTTTCACCTTAAACTGTCGCCGGCCGGAATCTAAATTTTTCTCGAGATTCAACTCGTTTCACGCATCGTTTCAGCTTTAATATCGAAACACTTAAGGCTTTCTATATTTATCCTACTGTATATTAGTGGACTAAATGCACTTCACAATCAGTAGGGTGTTCATATTTTGTTGTTCGGAAAATTTTATCTCAGATACATGAAAATGAAGAAAAACACCGTGCTCACCGCGAGCCGACGGCTCGGATGATCCTCAGGACAACAACAATCAATCGGCCCTCACTTTCCTCGATTTACGGCAAAAATTACTACCGAGATTTAACACCATATAATTGGCAGGTACATATACACCCGAGATATATTTTTCACTCACCCATTTGGCCTTGAGATCTTCATCTGTCGTTTCTAGCGAATGGTATTTAGCCATTTTAGCCATAGCCATTTTCTATGTTTTCGTTTACCTTACTTTTTGTTGTTTTAAAGATGAGGGACTGGGGAGAGGCCTGTTTCGAAATTAAGAAGTTTGCCATGAAAATAAATATCGTAAATCCTCTATTAAGCCCCCCCCACTCTTTAATAAGCCCTCTCCCTCTAATAAGCACCCCCCCCCCCCCCCCATTTCAGGGAAAGAAAGTTAATAAGCCGCCCCCTTCCCTCTCCTAATTATTTTTCACTAAGAAATGATAGACTGTATAAATCAATCACGACTGTAAAACTTCGTGTGCACCGATCCTTGATGGTTTATGAACTAACTGGAAGTTCGGATGTGATTCCGATCCCTGGCTTCATGACCTAAAACTTCCTGTACTTGAGCTTTTCTACTCCGTATACTACTTCTTTATGGAGAACTGATACCGTCGTCCTTTCAATTAAGTAAGCCCCCTCTCTCAAATAAGCCCTCCTCCCCTTAAATGGGCTTGAAATAAATAAGCCCCCCCCCCCCCCTCCCGGGGGCTTGATAGAGGATTTACGGTAAATAAGTAAAGAAAGAAAGAAAGAAAGAAGAGAAAGAAAGAAAGAAAAAAAAAGAAAGAAAAAAAAAGAAAGAAAGAAAGAAAGAAAAATAAATAAATAATTAAATAAAGAAATAATGTCAATAAAGAAATAAATTAAATTAAATTTAAAAAGGCTATCTACATCAAAAATTGTTGTTTGTTTACTAGCCTGTTTGTTTCGGTTATTTCTTCCACCGTTGCTGTTACCTAGCCTGCATTGCAGCCGGACTATGTTTATCCCCATTCAATAAAATATTCCGGTGTTTATCAAACGTGTACTACTGCCATAGTTCAAAGGTCAGGGAGTAATGATTCCCGTTATGATCAAATTAAACAGCTTTGAAATAACGAGGTTCCTCTGAAATAGCACCCATATGAGCACTTAAAGTTGGCTATCTCTTATCTAATACCCAACACCCGCACGTGAAATGATTGTTCAAATGATGTTGTCACGCCTTGAGCGGTCTAACAAATCAAATCATGCAAATTAACAATATAAATGACGATGTCACGTCTTGAATGGCTGAAATCAAATTCATCCCGTTTCATGGATCGTTTCCGCTTATCGATTCCTGGCCTTGGCAGGCTTTCTATTTTTTCCCCCATTTTATCTCAGCGGCCTACTGTCACTTCTCAATTCAAGTACCAGTTTGTTTATTGTTATTTTCTTTTTCCCAGCTTTGGAAAATACACTGTAGACTCGAGATTTATCGACGATACATGAAATATACGGGAGTCTCTTCGATGATCCTCAAGTGTAATTAATCAATTATCTGTCCTTCGATATGCAGCAAAATACATTGCCACAAGTCAATATCATATAACTTGTATACAATGTAGATAAAAATATAAGAAATAATTTCCACTTACCCATCGAGCTTTAAGATCTTCATCTCGTGTAGTTAACATTAGGGATGCCATTTTTATATGTTTTTGTCAGTATTGCTTCACACGAGACCCAAACACAATAGAATTAGTGACACAAAACGTGTGACCTTTGCTCAGCGTTGTGTGAGTATTGTGCAATTTACGTGTAAACGTCGTAAGGTCCTCGCGTAACGTAACGTTAAAAACAATATAAGCGTTTTAGTAAAAAAAGAAAAAAATAACAAAGCAAACAAACAGACAAACAACAATAACAACAACAACAAATGACTAAAACAAGCTAAAACCAAATTCAGATAAAAACGTTAACTTCATTGCCTGATTTTCTAGGTTTGTTATGCCAATTAGTATGGGCCATTTTGAGCTCCGTGAGACCTCGAACATCCTGGGAATTAATCATGAAACTCGCTTGTTATTTGGGCGTGGCCCAAATAGAGTAATGGAAACGGCTTGTTTTGACGCAAATGTGCAATAGGCACGCAATACGTGCTAACGTAAACAAGGCAAGTAAACAAGCGAAGCGAGGCGAATGTCTGTCATGCGAGCGTCTTGTACACGGTAAGAGGCAAGTGGGAAAGAAAGCTCTGCTTGCACACCGCACTTAATCGCACTTTTACGATCTCAAAATTTAATCTGAATCTTCAGTATTTTTGCCTCATCGAGATTTGGAAGTCTGAAGTCCAGGGATGAAATCTATCAAAAATATTTGGAATATTAACGTCGGGTTTTGGTCACAATAAGATCAGAAGCAACGAACCTTGAAACACAGAAACTCAAAAAACGGATCGAAATCCACCAATCACAAACCATAAACAATGACCTTTTGAACCCGTTGAAGAAAACGTTCGTTTCCTAAGAGGTCCGCTAAGATGATTGACGTCTGACATTTTTTTGACGAGAGGATCGAAATGCACCAATCATCGAAA